>NW_008649048.1:362644-367669 GCF_000247585.1 Phytophthora nicotianae INRA-310
CCTGGTATTGATCTCCACCTCCAGCAATCGAATTTATCAGTCAATTTAGCTTATCCCGCACTGTCAAATTCGCAGCTAGAAAAGAAAAACTACAGGTGACACGGCGCATTTGTTTGTGACGTACTTGAGGTTGCTATGGATCTCGTTGTAAAACTATAGCCATTTGCAGCTCCTCAACGCTGATACTTAAGTATTACTACATGTGGTGCCTTGCATACTGTATGACACGATAACGCAGCATAGGAACTTCTAAGTTGTTTTTGACAACACAAGAACACTGCAATAAGGGAGAAGAATCAATTTATGGAGACGCGCTTATACTGATCTCTATCGCTGTCGCTTAGGCGAGCAGGCCGAACTTCGTCAGGAATCCCTTGAGCGGTTCGTGGATCTCGTCGTTGAACGGCTGGGTCTTCATGCGAGCGATCCAGGCAGAGACCTTGGGGTACTTGGAGAAGTCGTAGCCCATAAGCTCGAGCTGGTCGATCTCGCAGTAAGCTGTGTAGTCAGCGATAGTAGGGAAGTCGGTGTGTGCGATGAAATCGTTGACCAGGAAGGTCTCCAGCAGAGTGCACTCCTTCTCAATAAGAGCGTCTTTACCCTCCAATGCAGCCTGATCCTTGGGCGTATCGGCGTTTAGTTTCTTAGCGATCTCCGGTCGAACGATGTTCAATGTGAACAGACGAGTGTTGGTGTGGTGCCAGTGCAGGAACTCGTTGATCTTGGCGCGGGTCTTGAGGTCTTTAGGGTACAGATCCTTCGGGCCGGTCCAATCGTACCTGTCACCCAGATACTGCAGGATAGCCATGCCCTCGGTCAGCACGAAGTCGTCGTCCTTGATGGCAGGCACGAGACGGTTGGGGTTGATCGCCTTGAACTCGTCCGACTTGAAAAAGTCGCTGCCCGGAAGCACTGGCACGAGTTCGTGGTCAACACCCTTGACCTTGAGAACCCAGGCAACAGAGCGAGAAGGCTGGCTGATGAGGTTGGCGTAGAGCTTGAGAGTCATAATGATCAGACGAAGAACGCTGCTTGAGTTGGAGACGGCGGCTTGAAGAATGACAAGAAGCTGACACGGTATCCGCTGCAGCTGGTGACGTATTCTTCGTCCTTCTCTAGCCGTATTATGGGCCACAGATCGGCGGGCAGGTGCTGATGATGCAGCTAGGGGTGCTTACATAAGAGCTCCGGACAAGGTAGGACTTGCACCGGTAGAGTATCGACATGGTGCGTGGCGATGCCGAAATGTTCACGTAAAAAATTATGAGAGAGTTAAGTTCAGGACAAGATGTTGATGGCATAGCAGGACTTTTGATTTTTATCGATTCATATGCAAGACACCTGGTGTTCGTCTATTACCACAAGTACGGTCACTACATCCTATTCTGAAGTACTCACGGCTTGTCCGTCTTGGCCTCTGCCTCAACGCGCAAACCGAGCTTGGTCAGGAACTTGTCGAGGCCTTCGCGCACTTCGTCGTGGTGGGGAATTTGCTGTCAGAAACAACAAATGCGTGTTAATGACCCTGTAATGAACGAAAAAGCTATGAAACAGCGTGTACGAACCTTCATCCGTGCGATCCAGGCCGTCACCTTGGGGTACTGTGTAAAGTCGTACCCCATCATCTCAAGCTGATCGATCTCGCAGTACGCGGCATAGTCTGCGATGGTTGGTGCATCTGTATGCGCGACGTAGTCCTTGTCCAAGAAAGTCTCGAGGAGCGTCATCACCTTTTCAATTAGGGCGTCGACGTTCTCGAGGAACGTAAAGTCTGAAGGTGACGCCTTACCGGACGCCTTAGCCGCAGCCGGACGGAGGATCTGCACTGTGAACAACCGGGTGTTGGTGTGGTGCCAATTCAAGAACTCGTCCACCTTGGCACGTGTCTGCATGTCGGTCGGGTACAAGTCCTTCCACCCAAATTTTACAGCGGAGTAAGCCAGAATGGCATTGCTACAACAGCAAACGTTAGTGCACAGTGCACAGGCTCTGATAGGCCAGCAACGCATTCATACCCTTCAAAGAGAGAGAAGTCGCCGTCTCGAAGGACCGGAACAAGCGCGTTGGGGTTCCATGCCTTGAACTCGTCCGACTTAATGAGTTCTCCACCGAACTCGACGTTCACGAACTCGTAGTCTGCACCCTTGACCTTTAGAGCCCATGCGACTGCATTAGGGCAAAATTAGAGCATTAGAGATTCAAGATCTATCTCTAACCAAACGCGAACGCTTACCTGCGCGACTGGGCTGACTAACCATGTTGGCGTAGAGCTTGAAGCTCGACGTCTTCTGTGGAGAGGATGAACTAGAACTGTTGCTCGCAGCCTTGCTGACGCGACGAGTGAATCGAGCCAAGGAGGTTGGCAAGCCTGTTGGTAAGCTAGGCGTCGGAAGGCTTGGCGTCGGCAAACTCCATCCACCCATGTTTTAATACGATTGAGTTCCGGTGGAGAGTGACGTGGTTTGTTCTGTAGCTGGTGAGTTGGATTGTGCTTGCACTTTACCTCAAGACAATGGCATCAACTGAAGGGTAAAGGCATTCAGTACATCTTCAGATCAACACGTCTCTATCCTGGAACGACTGTAACGGTGTTACCAACACCCTAAAATGCAGTCGGTGACGGAGAAAGCAACTGTAGATACCAAGTAGAGCTCTGTTTCTATCATGTGGAAGACTGTAACAGTCTGAACTTGGTCTAACGTTAGCGCTTCCAAGTCGCACTCTTCGAGTCTGACAGTTCGTACGGGAAGAGCGGCGCACGCGGCACGACAGAGAGCCCACGGCACGTGTGGACGGAGATCTTGCCCTGGTTTAGCGTCTTCTGAGACGCTGCCGTGCCGTCCAGGTCTACGGCTGTGACGGATAGCCACCCGAAGCCTGGCACTTCCAGCTCCACTACGGTCGTACGCTTGGGCTTCTTGTGCTTGGACTTGGTCAGCACACTGTCGAGCATATAGTCCTTCAAGTAGACGTTCTGGGACAGCGTAAGTGGACCGGTAAAGCTCATAGCATCCAGTCCACGAGGCGGTGAGAGGATGCCACCAGCGTGCTTCACAAACGTATCTTCGGCACCTATTTAGTAAAAAAAAATCGTTTAGAACGATAAATTTAAAGGAATGATACGAATACAACACAGACGTACGTTCCGTGCTGGTGAGGTGTCCAGGCAGCACGCCGTACCATGACAAGAGCAGGAAATTCTTGTCGCTATCCTTTCCGAGAGTCTCGTAGTCGAAGCGGGCAAGAGCCCCAAGGAACAAGCTTCGACCGGGACGAACGCGATACGTTGTAACCTGAATAAATCCACATGAGTTAGTAAGAAAAACATAGGTAAACCAGATCATCAATGACGTACTGGTAGCTGCTTGGTCGGGAACACGTTCTTGAGCTTGGCGGCACCATCCAGAGCAAGGACTTCTACGAGCTTCTGTCGCTTTGAGTCCGTGATCAAACCAGGAGTGTCGAGGATGTTGAATACCTCGTTGCGTACCATAACAGGCAGATACTGGACGGCCAGGGTCGTACCGGGCAGAGGCGACGTGGTCATCTCGCGATCTTCCTCAGAACTGGTCTCGATCATTTCCGGGTCTTCGCCTGGGGCAACGTACAGCTCACCGTGTGGAGTTTTGACGGTTTGTTCACCTTCCATTGCTGCTTCCTTTTCCCGTTCAGCCTTGGCTTCGGCCAATAATTCGTCATCAATGTTCAGCATCGTCGCCGTCTCATCGTCCTCCAACTCGGATAACTGCACCTCCGACATCTTCATGTACTTGCGATGGTTGTGCTGCCACTTGCGGTCTACTAAGTGAGACAGGAACGAGTTGAGGAACGTCGACTTGCCTACATTCGCAGCGCCCACCACGCAGATATCGCGGTTTTGCCGGTACTTGGCTACATCTTCCACGATCTCCTTCATTCCAATACGCTTCATGGCACTGATTAAGTAGATGGAGATCAGGTTGTCAATCCCTGCATCCCTACAAACGCAAACTGTTAGTATTCCACCTTCTTCACGCAAAAAAAAGCAGTTCGTACTTGGCCTCCTGCTTAATCCTCCTCATAAGTCTTCTGATACCCGACTTGGTGGGCACCAGATCTCCTTTGTTGACCACGAGCATGACAGGCTTCTTGCCGAAGATGTGACGCGCCTTGGGTAACAGACTGCCGGAAATGTCGAGGATGTCCACCAGCTGGATCATGAGCATGTCCTTGCTGCGCAGCTCCATGACGCGTCGCTCGTACTCCTGATACGGCATCTTGGTGTCTGATATCTTGCCGTATTGTGTCATCTGGAAGCAGCGCTCGCAGCGCAGCCGCTTGAGCTCCTTGAGGTCCTGTACATTGCTCAGCAGCTGCTTGGGGAAGTATCCGACCTGTTTGGGCTCCTTGTACTGCAGTTCAATGCCACAACCACTGCATGTCCACTGCTCCATGATGGATACATGGTTCAGGATCTGTTCGACTGTAAGTGCGGGCTTCTCAGCGGCGGCAGCGGCGTGGAGAGCGTCAGTGGACTTGGACTGGCCCGATGACGAGCAATTGCGGCGGTTGGAAAGAGAATTAGACGACGTAAGAAACGCAAGTGGATGTGCACACGCGGCAGCTACATGCTGAAGAGAGTGTAGGCGCTGCGACGCCAACAACGCGCCGCGAGAGGAGCGCAATATCAGCGTCCGGACCGACAGCATGCTTGCCACTCAAAAAGTGCAGGTGTTAATAGTTTTGTGTGAAACTTATGTATTAAGTGTTTTACACAAATCGTACAGTGCTCACTAAATTATGTTTGGACCAAAAAAAAAGTTTGTGCGGATCACTAATTCGGGGATAAATCTTCTAAAAAGGCGTTCTAAAGCTGGATCTATTAGCAGTCGAAACAAATGGAACACAGATATATACCTGGACCCACAACAAAAGTCTGGAACACCGGGCGAACTCAGGCACCATTTAATGCCGCACTTGATTGCTTGACAAATTAAAAGCTTCACACGAATCCACGTAAGATGCTGCGTCTTTAGTGTGCAGCAG
>NW_008649049.1:0-2461 GCF_000247585.1 Phytophthora nicotianae INRA-310
TCGAAAGTTCTACAAGGTTCGTTGTCGTTCAGCGAATACCAATAGAGCGCATAAGCAGTTCAGAACGAAACGAAATTCTGAGAAATATCTGAGAATTTCTGATGATTTTTTTTGCTAGTTTTGTTTCCGTCTCGTATCTGGCGACGACAACTTTCGTCCTGCTTTTCGCTACGAAACGGAAACAGAGAGACAATCAGTGGACCAAATCACAACCATGGCGTCGGACAGCGACGAAGATCTCCTCTCGCTCCGGCGCGCAGCGCGAGAGATGCTGGACATGGCACGCCTTAAGCGCCTTCACCTTCATGGGGATTGGGAGAGGGCGTCAAGGCTGCGACTCCAAGGGCTTTCGCTGCTTTATGATGCTTCTCGGCGGTTCTCCATTCCCCGCGTTCGATTTGACATAGAAGATTTCACGGATGACACATGCCTAACTTTCTACCGTTTTACCCACGCGCAATTGCACCGACTACAAGATTGCTTTGGACTGCCGGACGTCATCCGCACGGGATCACATTCACGAACCTGCTGCAGTGGCCTCGAGGGGCTGTGTATTACTCTGCACCGCCTTTCGTATCCTAATCGGTGGTTAGAGCTCTCAAGAATCTACGGACGATGGCCCAGCGCATTGAGTAGTATTTTTACTTTGTTGTAGGGAGTATAAGCGAGAGGTGCAACGCATTGTTAGAGGGGAATTTGGATTTAGCTAGTTCGCGGCTACACGAATTTGCTCAAGCGATCTATGACCAAGGAGGCGAGCTGGACCGTGTGTGGGGCTTTGTCGACGGGATTGTGCGGGGAATTTGTCGGCCAGCTGGAGCACATGCGCAGCGCAGTGTGTATAATGGCCACAAGAGGAAGCACGCTTTAAAGTTCCAGACCGTCGTCACTCCAGACGGCATGATATTCCATCTCTTCGGTCCGGTGGAAGGCTGCCGTCACGATATCGTGCTGCTGCGAAAGCCGGAGCTTGGTAATCGCATCAGAGGTGACGAACGCTTTCGTGGCCTTTTCATATACGGGGACCAAGCTTATGGGCGCACGGATGTTTTTGTCTCGCCCTTCAAAGGGGCGTTGACTCCAGCTCAAGCAGTAATCAATTCTTCCATGCCGGAGGTGAGGACGACGGTGGAGTGGAGCTACGGACAGGTGGTCAATTATTGGGGTGGGGTGGACTTTAAACGCAAAAAAATGTGTCTTGGTGGAGTTCCAGTTGCGACGTTGTACAAGATAGCGGTGGTGCTAACAAATTGCATAACGATTGTTCGAGGCGGCAACAACAACAGCAGATATTTTGGCGTGGAACCCCCTTCACTACAGGAGTATTTTACGATTGAGTAGACTAAATAATACTCTACCATTCAGCCACAATCCCTTCTAGCTCAGTCGCTCTGTTTAGTTATAGCAACAGCTAAAAGCTTCAGTATCGACTCTATTTGCGTGGCGTGGCGCTGCATCTGCTCGCGCAATAAATCGTGCTGGCGACGCTGTTGTTCCAGCTCGTCGCGGCGGAGTTGCAGTTCCTCTCGCTGAAGTTCCACCTTTTGCTTTTCAATTTTTCTACGCTCGGTTGCCTCCTCTTGCTTGCTCTCAAGCAGTGTCGAGAGGCGACGGCGTTTTGGCTTGGCAGATTTTTCATCCGTTGTGTCTATTCGCTTTGAAACTCTTAAGGTCAAGTTAATCACATAAGAACTATTTTGCAGTAATGGATAATACATACCTCTCCTCAGCAGCCTGCATCAATTTCTGGCCAGCCGTCTCGAGGATCTGCGTCTTCGACTCTGCGTCGATTTTGTTGAGCTCTGTGCTAGTCGATGCTGCGTCCTTCAGTTTCTGAAGCTGCTCGAGGACGCCGTCATCATCGGTGTGCACTTCGCTGCGACCACTAGCGCCTTCGTTGCGTTTCTTGCGTACTGTGTACTTGCGGAGGAGAAGGCTGGTGCGATCTCGGCAGGCACGAAAGCTAAAACTCATCTTCAGATTCTGGTTCACTCGCATCGCTACTCCCTTCCATACCGCTGTCACTGCGGTGCGACTAACGGCAAACGGGGGTGTTGCTAGCACCTCGGTCAACAAAGTTTTGTCTATAACTCCGTTAAAGCTAGAGCGTATCTCGGGCGCAGCAACCTCCTCGCACTTTGTTCCTCGCTCTCTGAAACGAATGCTTGCAGCGGCAAATCTGTTTCTGTGCCCAGCATTGGCGGATCATCCTGGCCAAGCTGGATTGGCGACTCGTCTTGGCTGAGCCGGAGCGAAGAAGCAGCAGCGTCAGCGGCATCGTCGCCGAACAAGTCGCCGGAGACAAAATAGTATTATCACACAGCAGTATGCAGCCAACACAAAGAGTGTCTGCATGCCACACAGATGTGCCACATCATGTGGGCCTTGTCGCACGTGCGCGTGCACATGTGTGACACATCTGTGCGGCACAGACAGTAGGACGTACCCACGGACCATCCAT
>NW_008649049.1:7806-10163 GCF_000247585.1 Phytophthora nicotianae INRA-310
ATTTAACTGCATTCGTTCAGATGGCTACATTCAGAACGTCATCTCGATATCCAGCTTTACCACGGTGACAAGTCCACGACGGGATCATTCGTACCTAGGGATGGTTTTAGACTAGTTCAGAACAGTCTAAAACACTTTGAGAAAACGTCCAAAATTCCATCCCAAATCCAAAACCTTTCTAAACTACTATTAAGAATAAACCCATGCATTCCAAACGACCGAACACACTTCACCGCATCAACGGATGGTCGTTGTGTGCGTCAGACACGTACCAGTCTGACGGCCATACAGGGCGCCAAGGCGCATTGATCTCTACATCGAGTTCGCACGCGTCTGGAAGCCGCCCTTCGAGTTTTACACCAAACTCTACGCCAAGACCATCACGGGCTACACCCAGAGAAGCAAAATAAGCACTGTAAGCCGGTCTCCATCAGGCGCGGATTGATCGGGGGGAGGTGGGGTGCAGGACGAGGAGTTATCGGGCGCCGAGGTTAACAAGGCCACGCGCAAGGTGAAGTACACATAGATCGAGGAGGAGATCAAACGAATCTTCGGCAGCAAGTTCAGCGACAAGGTGATGAAGAAGGATGCAACATACTTCCTGTTCACGACCAAGGAGAGCGACGACGACAAGGTGCTGATCGAGGTGGGTTCAAGGGCGAGAACAAGAGCTTCACGCCCGAGAAGATCTCGTCCATGGTGGTGCTGCGCATGAAGGAGATGGCCGAGGCCTTCCTGGGCCAGAGAATCTCGCAGGCTGTGGTGACGGCGCCCGCGTACTTCAACAACCAGCAGCGTCAGTCCACCAAGGACGTCGTCTCCATCACCGGTCTGGACCTGCAGCGTATCAATAACGAGACCTCGGTCGCTGCCCTTGCTTACGGCCTGGACACGAACGCTGGCACGGATGGCAAGGCCTGCAACGTGCAGATCTTTGTCCTGGGCGGCGGTACCGTCGATGTGTCGATCCTGTCCATTCGAGTACGGCATCTTGAGGTCAAGTCGACCGGCGGCGACAGTGCAGAGGACTCCGACAACAACATGGTGCAGCACCTGCTGACGGAGTTCGAGCGCAAGATCCGCAACCTGGACCCGTCGGGCTCGGCTCGTGCAAGCGTCGTCACGGCCTGTGAGTCGGCCAAACGCATGCTGCTGACCACTACGTCCGCTTCGGTGGAGGTGACCTCCCTGTTCGAGGGCGTGGAATTCTCGTCCACCGTCGTTACCCGAGCTAAGTTCGAGTCCCTCAATGAGGAGCTGTTCATGCGCTGTGAAGTGACCGTGTTCAAGGTGCTGGAGGACGCCAAGATGAAGCCCGAGGACTGGTGCGGGTCGGAGGTTTTACACGTATTCCCTCATGCTGTCCACGCTGTTCCGCGGCAAGGAGCTGTTCAAGTCAGCCAACCGGGACGAGGCAGTCACCTACGGTGCGCCGTGCAGGGCGCCACCCTGGATGGCATCAGCAACGACGCCACCAACTGCTGCTGGTCGATGTCACCCCGCTGTCACAGGGTATTGAGACTGTGGGCAAGTTCATGTCGGTGCTCATCAAGCGCAAGACGCACGTGTCCGTGACGGTGGGGAACTACTAGACGTCCATGGACGTGTACATCTACGAGGGCGTCGAGTTCAACGAAAAGCAGAAAGAGTTCGACATAGACTCGTCTTTGAAATCTCAAACTTCCTCCTCTTACCGCTCACCGGGCTTGACGTGCTCCAAGCGGTGAAATGTGCAGAAGCACATTGACTGCGTTCTCCGACGTAGAGGAATGCGAGAGGAAGGTAAAATGTAAATGAACTTTACATTTTACTCGCTGTCTACGCTTTCTGGACAAGACTGATGGCGAGCAAGATCAATTGCATCGTGGCTGATGCTACCGTGGTTGATGTAGATGTAGGCAAGCATTTCGACCTTTTCAACGGAGAGTCTGTTTCTCCTCTTCGAATGAATGGGATCGAATATACTCCAGGCGCGCTCGCTTGCAGCTGATGATGTCGGTATTGAGAACACAATTGCAGCTATTTTCTTGAGCAAAGGAAATTCTTTGTTGCTTTTGGCGTTCCAGTAGTCAAGTGGGCTTGACTCTGAATACGTCTCACGGAGTGCTTCTCCACCAGATCGTTTCTTGCTCTTGAAGTTGAAAATCTCAGCCGTGAGCTTTGGAATACCAAGTGTTGGTGTGAGCAGCCTACAATCCTTCGCCATTTTGCGAATTTGTTCATCCACTGTCTCGTCGTCCAAGCCGACAAAGTCGTCGAGATCCATGGCTGGGTCAAGCATAAATGCAATACCCATCGCGTTTGTGTGGACGTAATCCCAGCGCTTCTTAATCTTACCTCGAAAAAAAGCTTGGAGC
>NW_008649049.1:12228-13166 GCF_000247585.1 Phytophthora nicotianae INRA-310
CTCGAGTCAGAATGATTGTTCTGGTTGCGCACTTGAAGTAGGCGACCCCTCGCAGCTGATTGGTCCATTTCCATCCGTCTCACATTCTCCAAATTTCTCAAGCGCTTCACAGCTGCACGTCCTGGTTCTTTACCACCGGACTCGCTTTCATCTCCGGTTGAGAAGAGCAACAGTGATTACAACGATTCAGGTTCATGGTTTGAAAAAAATAACCAAAGCAACGATACCTCCGCTATCTCTATTGATAATTATAGTGCTATGGAGTTTTCTAACAACTTGGGAATGGAGACAGAGGAGACATGCAGTGGCAACCATGGATCCACATCGAAATCTGTGAGGGGGAACTACAATGAGCTAGCCAACGAGCGTGTGGAAAGTGATATTGGAATGGAGAGAGAGACTGGAGGTAATGGCGGTATCGAAATGGAGCAAAAGACCGAGTATAGGGTGAGTATGCGAGGGAGTTCGGACAATGTCGATGCGATATTGGACACAAAGAGTGTCAACAATGGCAGTCAGGTTGGGTCGGTGTTCGACCATCTAAAGGAATTATCAGAACATCGCAATGACACATGTAAGAGACTGGAAGGCCTTTTGCATATCGAATTGGGAGAATTATCAGGTCAAATGATGTCGACAACAGACAAGGTACTAAAGAACCCAGCGACCTAAACACTCCAGCAGGGGGAAAAAGGTGGACATTTGAGCTGCTGACGGCTGTAGATGACCATTGCAACGCTGAAGAATAGATTTGGACCCATTTGAGCCAGACGCGAAAACGTATTTGGGGGATGTGGTACGAGATTAGCAACAAGATTATTGCGAAGGAAATTGTAGCTGCCAAGGAAAGGGGTGTAGAGGTTAATATATGTCTCAGCAAAGCCATGCTTGATCATGCAGCTGGTACGTTGGTGGATCTACTTGATGCTGATGCTGGG
>NW_008649049.1:16386-17776 GCF_000247585.1 Phytophthora nicotianae INRA-310
TACATAGTACGCGCTGGGTCGCTTTCTGAAAGACGGACCCCAAAAACTAGCGTGTCGTCTCTTCAGTTCGTGGCGCAGCATGTGAGGCCTTAAAACTTTGCAGTTCTCTTGCTCGCGCGTAGTCAGACAGCCCCCAGTAATGGTCTTGGTGATGCCAGTCTCCAACGCTGGATAGTTAACTACCGCAGAATCAGGCGCCAACCTTCCCTTCATTGCCGGGTATTGGCGCGAGACCCAGTCAAAAACGCGCCGTACCCCTATTAACGTCAATGTGGGGTCCTGCAAAGCCTTCGTGACTTCGTGGGAGTCGAACAGCGTCGACAGCAGCTCTGTAGCTTGGGCAGTCTCACTCTCCGATAGCATGAAGCGAGCGATACCATACTTAGAGATTGTCACATGGTCCATTGATTGCAGTGCGGGATGTAGCTTAGTGTAGCGCTCTACCGTACTGAACAGGATTGACCAATGCGTCGCGTTGCGCACGGCAGGCGTCAGCGGCGTAACCTTTCTTAACGCAGCTCGACACGTGATAGTGCTCAAATGTATCATCAGTGCATGAAATTTGGCCAATAGCGTCTCTTCATTGGCCAAAACGTCGTTCACAGCCAGCTGAAAACGGAGACTTGTACAACCAATAAGAGGTAGTGCACCCAATTTTCGACCAATCTCCTGGTTCACCGAACAATTATCGCCAATCATGAAGAGGACCGATTCCCATGGTCTGTTGAAGGTGGACAGCGTGTCCGCTATGAGGTCAAACAGACTCTGAGCTCTTAAACCTTCTTCGTCTCCAAGGGGACAGAAAGCCAGTAACACGAAGCGGTGTGTAAGGCACTAAATGCTCTCGTCGTAGTTAGGATTCCGCTCCTTTGGTTGCGAGACCGTTGGGTCATCAAAAACCGCCATGATGGCGATGAAGTGGTAACCACCACTAGACCACCACCCCAAACTTCTCAGGAAGCTTGAGAGCAATGTCGTCTGAGACGTAGGTATAGAGAAGATCAATGTACTTCTGCAGCGTTACAGTCGAAATCGTCTCCTCTTAGCGTTCTTACGAACGAGAGGACGCTCACCGAAATTCACGGGCATGTGGTTCATGACGCACCACTCAATCCAGCGGAACACGTCACTAGTCCGCTGGTCTGACAGTATGAGCCCAAAGCGGTTGCTCTTGCGGTAGGCAGCCACAGCTAGCTCTTGGTAGTCAGGATGACGCTTCAGGAGGTGGTGGACTTGATTAGTGCAGCTATTACCGCTCTTGTATACCTTTTGACAGGTGTTGCAGCGGGCCTGTTTAGGTGCGAGCTCAGTGAAGAGCAAAGAATAGAGATCCTTGTTTGAAAACTTCATGATGGGCGTTGCTGGAGGTAAGGGGCTTTAGAAGAGTGTT
>NW_008649049.1:38144-39736 GCF_000247585.1 Phytophthora nicotianae INRA-310
CCTGTCACGTGATGGTAATCGTCGATTCATGTTCACCCACCAACGTGCTGCATTATCCATAAGTTTGTTTCCCAGGATGAAATACAACGCATGATCTGGCCATTCTCCACGTCCAGACTCGGCTGCTCCTTTCAATGCTAGATCTACTCTGTCAATCCATGTCGAAACCGAGACCTTTGGCGATGGAGTGAAGGTCGGCAACTCCAAGTCCTTTACACTCTTATGTCGTGGTTGTCTTCTCCGTTCTTCATGTTGTACATTTCGAGCATGCCGCCCACGTCGTTCATGTCGCTCACGACGTACTCGTTGTTCATGTCTTCTGCGTCGGCGTTCTCTTCGCCCTCGTCGATCATTAGATTACATCGACTCATCACTGGAGGCGCTGGAACTTCTACTCGGCTCGCTGCTCTCGCCACCGCTGCCGTTATCATCATCAGGATCACCGATCTCATCACTAGGGTCATCGTCACTATCGTCGTCATCACTAATGCTCCAACCGGATGAACTGTTGTCTTCATCACCACTCAAGCGCATACCTTCCTCACGCGACTCACTTCGTCGCACCACACGTCGACCAACATTGTACCTTTGGACTCTTGCCGGGGCTGGCTGCAGTCTTGCGACCACAGTCGTCAACTTCTGAATGGCGGACGCCATTGCTTCCAGGTCTGCGTGATTGTCCGGAGCTACACAGTCACTCGTAGCTGCACTCGTCACCAATTCATCACCTCGTGGTGCCTCATCGTCATTGTGTCCATCGTGTTCGGCATCCTGGGCCTCTTCAACAACTCCGTCGACCTTTGATGCTCGACGTACTCGTTGCACACGTCGTTGGGATCATCCACGTGCGCGTTTGGGACGTCGTTCACCGTCAACTCCACGCGTAGCCTTAGAAGACGCTTGTAACTCAGCCACCGCCCTCGTTAACTGTTGCATAGTGGACGCCATCCGCCTCATGTCTTCGTTCCGCATCCCAGCTTCTTCAGCACCTTCCTTCGCATTGCGGTGTTCTTGTCATTACCGGTCGTGGACTGGGACTGCTTGACTTCCTTAGCATCCTTGCCCTTCGAAGTCGACCGCTGTTGCCTCTCTGACGCCCTTCGTTTAACCTTCATAAGAGTCTCTTCCGCCTGATCCGTGGCTGGCTCGGCTACTTGACGCTGTTCCACCCTCATACGCTTGGTTACCGAAGTCAATACTTTCTTCGCGCCTTGGCTTCTCGTCACCGGATGCCTCGACTCGGAATCCGTGCTGCTAGGTGAACTCTCCTCACCGGGCTTCCGCACTCGACGCGCCTTCTGCGCCTTCTTACTTACTGTGGCGACCATCGTAGCAGCGACCATTTTCGTACCCCGTAATTTTTGTAAACCTGCGTAATTATTCGACTGACTTCCTTCTTGTACTTCTGGACTCTTCTCGTCTTCGTTATCACCGTGGACTGACTCTTCGTTTCTTCGAGACAGCCCCTGTATGACCACCATGTAACGAATCCTCTTATCTTGCCCGGTTCGTGGAGCAGATCGTACTCGCGTGTGTGCCTCCTGCGAGTGTCCCGGGTTCGTCGAGTCACCGTACTTCAACACACTACTGGC
>NW_008649049.1:41816-44119 GCF_000247585.1 Phytophthora nicotianae INRA-310
GAAACTGGAACGTGCTGATTAGTAAATGTTGTATTTGAATCATGCTCCATTAATGTCTGCTTTAAAAAAGCCTCGAGGTCGTAGACCATGAAATGGTCCATGTAGTGATCGACCACCTTAACACCAAACCTGCTAAGAAGTTCGAATTTAATTTTGAGGAGGCCGATACGCTGTTGGAGACTTAGGAAATGATTCCAGTGCTTCCAATTGGCATTTAGTCTTTTTATGAGCATCAAGCGTCTCACAAATATTGAATACAACTTCACAATGTTGTAGAGATACTTGGATAAGACCATACCGAGATTAGTTATGTACATCGCGTGAGACTTGTAGTCGAGAACGTTGATACGATTTGAATGTTCCTTCTTAGATTCGCGAATGCGTGATACTTCAAGCGAACCTTGGCCCATCTCATAAACATTTATTATTAGCTTGCAACAATCTTCCAATTCATCAAACTGCATGATATCAATAGGCTCCATTTGTTTGTAGAATGAAGTGGAATACTCGATACCTTTGAACTCACAAAATTTTCTAACTCGATTTTTGACGAGCGAAGACATTCTATCCACTCTAGCTTTCTTAGCTAGATGTTAAGCGATACAGAAGATGCACATTTATTGTCTGTTTTTGGGAATCACAAATATATTGGTTCTTCTTGATGACAGCGGTTATGATCAGATTTTTCTACTAGTGAATCGTTTCTGTATGTGATAACAATATTTGCATAGTAATCCTTGACTTGATAGCTTGACGTTGAGTAGCTGATGCGATCGGCAAAATATATATCGATATCATCCTTGCTGTTGATACCAATGGGTTTGCCAACGAGTTCTGTGTTCGTTCCATGCCAAAAGCTTCGCTCGAGTCCACTAACTCGATCGACTAGCTTGTATCCCAATTGAATATTAATCTTAAATGCTTTCGATTGATTCTTCAAGGCGGAGCGACTGTTTATATATATTATAATATTGGCATAAATGTGTCTCTCGGAATTTGCTCTTGAACATACCCCAGGACGCTTGTAGTCCTTGGAAAAGTTCCTGTGAACTCGCGACTCTGAAAGGTTGTACTGCTTTGCGAGTAGCTTATGGTTGCTTGCTTTCGAAAATGAAGATATGTATACGACTTGCCCGTACTTGTTTCTAATCTGAACACGGAAGCTAGAGCCCCATCGCTCAGCGGGGGTGTTCAAACGCTTCAAAGATTCGAGTACGTTGGACAACATTTCCGAGTATATGAGACATGAGATAGAATATCTTTTCCACCGAACAACTTTGTACATATTCTTGTAATCAATGCTTAAGATAGACTGATGTTTCGTAAGATAAAATAATGAACCCCTAGTCTAGAGCAATTCTTCCGGTCTCTTTCTTATGGTTTTTCTTCGTTTTTCTTTAATTTGGTCTCTATCTGATCATCATAAGCCTTCTGGCGAGCTAGAATTTTTCGATTCTTCAGGTAGTAGCGACGTTGCGCTGATAGTATCCTTATTTTCCGGTGAGTTTGTCATTGTTGTAGCTATACTCAGTATTTTTTTTTTATTAAGATAGGAAACCAAAAAACGTTGGGAAGTATGGATTAAAGATACTTCACAAATGAATCACTAAAACTTTGCTTAAACCACCGAAAGTAGTTTGGGTTCTGTATAGCTATTTTTTCTGAAAGTCATTCCGTGATGTTTCCCTACTTGTAAGCTGCATCGGAGAATAGCTTCGCAAGGCTTTACTTGCCACAAAAGCTAAGGACCTTTATCTCAAACATACGTTGAATGAAACGATCATCCTCATGAACCAAGGTCCATGGAGTTCTGCCCTTGATACTCAGTAAATGATAGAGGACGATCAATTAATGGCTTTGAAGAGCTGCTTGTTAACTTTTGTCGAAGTAGTGTAGTCGCTGCAACATTCGTATGTACACTATTATCATAGTGACATTCATTGCGAAGCATGCATTTGATTCTACAGTGATCACAACGTGGAGTATCATGGTGTTCTTTGAAGCATTGAATGCATTTCTTTTTATTGAACTTGAAGTTTTCCATACATGTGGAACCTACAAACTCTAGTCGACCAGCAGGAATGTGTTTAATTAAACAGTTCCAAATAACCTCTGTTTTACAATGACAATTAGTCAAAGGTAATGGGCATACCGGTTTGTCGTAGTCGTAAGGGTCGCTTAGTCGTAGGGGTCATTACCAAAATGACCAATCACAGGGCTCAATCCTAAACAGACGGAAATTCTAATTTTAGATGGTTGGACGCATAAATCGTAGGTAGAAACACATTCACCAGCAAACCCAG
>NW_008649049.1:45974-48099 GCF_000247585.1 Phytophthora nicotianae INRA-310
CTTCCAACCTTTTTCATTGTTGGTATCTGCGAAAGCCTTATTGAACATCCATCCGGTGAACCGGTATTCCTATAAGTTTCCGAGGTACTCTTTCAAAAGTTGTATATACTTTGTATTTCTTTTCTAAGTAGAAGACTTTTCCATCCATAATATTAGGTATTTTCATGATGAGCTATTATAAGATTTGTAGGTATGTTTAAATAACCCAAAGTTTGGGGAAACGCTCCTTTCAATATTTGCATATGGGTTGGTGCTCTATTCCTTGAACAGCGAAAGTTAAGAGAAAGTGAATTCAGCGTATGTAATGATATAGAAAGTCCTATGTGCACTATCTATGTGCGGTGAAAAGAGTGGTAGGCAAACCAGCTGGGTATTACTACTGTTGCAGCCAGGGATGACAAGCTAGTACATCAACTACTTTGCGACCGCTCAGTGACGAATGCAGGCTGAGCAGAGTCAATATGAGCTACTGCACCGAGACTGCATATTGGGGATGTTTAAGATGTCGAGTCGCAAGGAGAAAGCCGGGTCATCTGGAGGTAGCTTACGAACGTCACGTCAACCCAGTCAAGTAGGCTGGACTCGCGAGCGCTGGGTCCGCGACTACGAGAGAGATGGTGAAGGCAAAGTAGGACCTGATCACGTTGAACGCTATTGGTCAAGGCTGAGCTCGCTGGACACCCAGAACAAACTACACGGTGTCGCGGAAATCGGGCGACATGTCGGCCGACTTTGTGCTACTCGGCGTGTACAGGCTGGAAGAGGTATTCCATTGAGGCAGCTCAGCATGACGCTCCCAAGCGCTGAGCAAACTCGACTTACCTGATGTGTGGAGCCTGGCAATGAAGAATCTCAGTGGTTTCGGAATTGGGACGCGGCAAGGAGCACCGACAAAGTCCGCACTGGCTTGATCATTATTTTTTCACGGGAAAAGATTGTCCACGAACTTCGTCGAAATCTGATTTGGGATGAGACACAGAAAAGAGTATTGGTGGGTTGTTTTAGCCGCGCCCGTGAAATCGGGTTGCAACTCATGCGAAACTCAGTAGATACCTTACGAAATATGCGGAGATCTCGGCGGTGCCTGAATGAGGTCGGTGAGAAGTAGCCTCGATCGCGAAGCGGCCATCCGCGGTGGCCGATTGACGGATTCGAGTCAAGATGGCTTAGCCCCGACTCACCATCTACCAAGAGGATCTTGGGCATGGGTGACGAGTTCGGTGAGCGAGTGCAACTCGGTGGGATGAGCTCAAGACAAAAGAAGTAATCAGTATCCGAGTTGCCGATGACACGGCAAATCTTCCAGGGGAGAACGCCATGACAAACGGTTGATCTTAGATGTGGTGCGGTGAGGAGCATCTTCTTCCCTGATTCGAGTCTAGAGATACTAGGCAAAACTGATCGAGCATTCACCACTCTGGCACGTATCCTGATCCGGGCAGTTGTGGTATAGGGAAGCTCATATTTTGCTCCACGCCGGGTTCGGTGATGTAAACCTTGGAGAGACTATGTAGCCGTGAGATGAGGAGTCAAGATTACAGCACCAACTCGGCGATTCGTACGAATACCATTTTCTTGGTGGCCACTGAGCTCAGCCACCTCTGAACTTAGAGGAAGGGGTCGATGAGGTCCGAAACGACTCATTTACTTGGTATTTGTAAAGGAAGCACTGAAGAAAAAAAGGGGGGAAGCCCAAAAAGAGCTCCCGAAAGATGGCAGACAACAGAGCAGAATTTTGTAGCTCAAGACATGTGTACTCTCTTCCAGGAAGTCCACCCACAGGGTCGAATTGAGTCTGTTGTCGGTCGTAGCTTGTAGGGCACTCGCCCCGGCAGCGCCAAGAGATTAGGTTGGCCCAGAAGGGCAAAATTTCTCGCTCAGCACGGAGAGAGGAACCTGCCGAGCTTGGTGGGTACAACACGGGCGAAGTGACAGTTACTTTACTCTCGGCGACATATAAAAGCGCTCGCGCGCCGTCGGTCATCCTTTGGCGGAGGGCCAGTGTATTGTGAGCGAGGTCAGCCGACCCGAACCAAACTCAGCTGTGCCTCAGCGAGTCTGACGTGGTTTATCGGAAGTCGGCGAGAGCGGTAACGCATACATATCCCAGCTGTGCAAAACCGAG
>NW_008649049.1:48339-49612 GCF_000247585.1 Phytophthora nicotianae INRA-310
AAAAGCACTACCAGTGCCGTGAATATTGCTGCATCCACAGCTGGTCGTGGAAGTCTACCTCACCCATCCAGCGGTGCTAGTCACGCATCGCGAATGACAGGGAACTTCAATTCTCCGTCCTCCAGGATTATGAAAGCTGCTAGTATGGATAGTGGTACTACTACCAGTAGACAACCGTAATGGGAGCACGGGGAACCCTTCTTGTTTGCTTGAACTGTGCCGACCATGTAGATATTCTGTGTAAGCATTTGAAGCGCTAGCTCAATCAAAGTGTAGAATCGATCTGCGGTGACTTCGTGACGTAGAGAATAAGGTGGGAGATCTACCTTTTACGTTCACTAGAGTGTTGGTCAGCACCATAAAAGACTATACGCATTATTAGAAAGGAAGATAATATCACATGTGAAATTTAACCAAAACAAAGTTTTATCCGTGGTGGAGAGCATAGATATACACCGAAGACAGTTTGCGGTTTCCGTGCAGTATATCATGGACACGAAGATCTACTACAGCGTATCCACAACGGATCAAGCTCGGTCCTTCTCAACCATCGGGTTCGCGTTGTTCGTGAAGGTGCCGATTTAGTTGATCCTGCCGGAACGCACTTTCGACATGTAATGTCCGAATTTTCCTTCCGGAACAGCACCAATAGAAGTTCATGTTCAGTGAGTAGCGAGTTATTGTCTATGATGGCAAGCATTCTTGCTACGAGAAATCCAATACAATGCAATACTTCTTCAGTCTTGATTGCTTGTGTTCCTTTGTCTTACTGACCACATCTTCGACTATGGCACGTCTTCACCTTGGCCGCGCCGATTTTTATACATCCTATGCACGAGCTCGTTAGTTATAGTAGCAATTGCTCTCTGCACTCATCACGAGCCAAAGTGTGGGCAGTGTGAAGAAGTAGAACCGTTCCAGAGAAGAATCGGTGTGCTCCAGCACAGTTTCTGTAGGCTAAAATTTTCCAGGCTTTTCACAGGTAGAAGTGGTGAAGAAATTGGTATAATAACAAACATGACAAGTATATGGGACGACGTATATACGCAAAAATAATAATATATCGACTTACAAACCACCATCCGTCTTCTCGCGTTTCTCTAAGCCATCAGCATCCAGGGCTTTCACCCACGCGACCCGGGTTCGAGTCCCGGTTTGGGAATTTTGTTTTCCCGTACCTCGTCACTGCCTCGCGACCGTACTTTGCGGTTGTTATGGTCGTGACCGGATGGTTGTGCGGCTGTTGGCCAATTGGTATTGCGTTACGATATGC
>NW_008649049.1:50131-50837 GCF_000247585.1 Phytophthora nicotianae INRA-310
ACACGTTGGCTTGTGAAGTCACGTCAGCCCCTGCAGACGCGATACCCACTCAAAGAAAGCCCGATGAACAAGCATAGTTTGTGATTAGCCCTCCTTAGGATTCCCTTAGACGACTCTTTTCTTATCAGTCTTCTGAGTCTTGAGATCGACCCTCACGACAAAGTGTGATGCGATAAGATCTTATCTACTTCCTCCGGAAATGCAACTTGTACTTTCCGATCCCTCTGAGAATGTATGCATAACTCGATATTGATTGGTACAGGTGAAAACCCGGTACATTCACATAGAGCCAGATCTGGAGGGATATCAATTCGCCAGGAAGCACACCCTCTGTAACGGGGTTACACGGGTGTGGCGCACACATGAATACGGAGTACCCGAAGAGTTAACAGACTCTCAGTACATGAATCGTAGAGTTAACAGTGGCCTCAGTACATAGGCTGAGGGCCACACGATATGCTTTTGATTAGGTTTAACTATGCTAGATAGTTAAACATAGATAGCGGCTTGGCCGCAATAAGAATAAATAAATCACTTCTGGTTTTGAAGCATAAAAGTTATTAGTGTTCTTAATAACTTTGAGCCCTGGTTCTTGAGCTGTAAGTTTCCTTCGTGTAAGGAACTTAGTTTTAGGGACTCTAGTCGAAGGTCTCTGTTGACCTTAATGTGAAGTTCTTAGACTTCGATAGCGTGGAACGATGTTTGG
>NW_008649049.1:77269-78369 GCF_000247585.1 Phytophthora nicotianae INRA-310
AGTCGCACATCACCCTCTAATGTTCTCCGCTCTGAATTTGAAACAGGTGTTTTGTTCATTTTTGATCATAACTTAGCCATTTTTGGCGCTTTTCTAGTTATTAAAAATGTGGAGCCAATAGGAGAGCCTTTTTGTATCGAGTGCTTCCTTGCGCGGTCCAGTAGCCGTCCTATAAGACATTATCATATGGAGTAGGTTTGCCGTTGCTTTTAATTCCAGCTGGAGGAAGTACTTGAGTTTGTTTGTCAGACTCTGAGGCAAAATATCCTGTTTCCGCACGTGTTCTTCCATGGCCGTAATTTACGCGACTGTGTCAGCTGGTGTGTGCCACATTTCTGGGATGAAACAACCCACAAATCTCCCAAGAGCGCTCGAAAAAATTGGACACTAATGGCTTTTGAGAGTCATGACAGCCCGCAGACTTAGACCCAGGGCATTGCTTTGACCTATCCTTCCCTGGTTTGTGCTGGGATAATGATTTAAGTGCTCTAAGTGCCTATAAAGCAACATTTCCTAGCTGCAATATTTCCTAGCCCATGTGGTTTGCGGAGGACTTTTGAGTCGTGACACCCGTTCCCAAACTCAAAACGTGGATCCATGTTTCCACCATGGATTAAACATGCTTAGTGACTTTGCTTGTTTTAGTATAATCACTAACCTAACCCTTGAATTATTGGCTGTATCAACGGCCTATATAAGTTATATTTTAGTTTGAAAATCCAGCCCTGAATGTACTATTTTGCAATTGAGAGCGTATCCGCCCAAATAATGAAAAATGTTTTTTGTTGGTAGTTGTAGCCTACAACTACAGACTTCAAAAATTCAGGCATTAAGTGATTAATATAAATAAATACATAGTGAAACTATTTTATTTCTACAGGTATTTATGAAAATCTCATTCAGGCAGTGAGCCCATTTTCTGAGCACAATGCCTCAATTTACCGTAAAAATCTTATCAAAAGGCACCCCTTGTAGCGACAGTCCACTTTCACCAGCCAATCAAATACCCGGATTCTGATGATGTGTCATGACTTGTCAAAAGTCACCCCTGGAAATATAATACTATCAATCGTTTATTACTGATACCTGAGTACTGTGTT
>NW_008649049.1:81289-84225 GCF_000247585.1 Phytophthora nicotianae INRA-310
GTTCAGATCAGTGACAAGGTATAGTGACATCCCTCGAGTTTTCGAACACACATTTGTTGCGTTTCGCATACAAAACGTAAGTCAGGAAATATAATACTATCAATCGTTTATTACTGATACCTGAGTACTGTGTTTCACACAACCGCGTCTGTATGCCCACCCAACCACATGTCGCAGGCTTAAAAGGCAAAAACAGTCACCTGCACATTTAAATTACCGTTATTTATAATCCTGCTGCTGTCATTTATTGTAGGAAGCTTTTCCCATGCACCTCCCACCCCAGATTTTTACGGTATGAAGCCTGGTTGTCCGCAGGGTTCAAAAATAAAGGCACTGTCCTCCCAACCAAAGCATCGCCTCTATTATTTAATAATTGTCCAAGCCCTGCCATGTTGGGGCAGGTGTACCAGTCGGGCTTCATCTCGCTGCTTTACAGCGTCGGGTGCGTGCTTTGGGGAAGAGGCTGCTTTCCGCCGAATAATCCTTCGCGCACTAACCATCACAACTCCGTTGCAACCCATCGTAGCCCGCGGCCGCTACAGCTGTGCGAGAAACACGAGGAGGTGCCTGGAAGTATACGACGCGTGCTTGATGAAGATGTGCAGTCATCCGTAGTGGAGCTTTTAGCTGACAACCTCGTGTATACTTGGCTGCGGATTCCTTATGGTGGACATGAGCAGCAGCAAGAGCCGTTGCTGGCGTTGCCTTCGTTGCATATTCGACTGCGGCACCTGGTCCTGGTGCTCAAGAACCTCGACCAGCACGTATCGCTAGAGGTTCACGTGGCAGACGACCGTGGCTCAAGAAGACGTTTCCGCTTCTCCACGTTCCAAAAGAAGAGTATCGTGCACTCTCAACTTGCTCTACTGCCGCTACACCTGGACAGCGGCTGGAATCAACTGCAGTTGGACTTGGACGAGCTTATGCATAGTTGCTACAATGTCCGATACGGACATGCGATTAGTGTACAGCTTCACGCGACCTGCCGAGTACGCCGGATCTACTTTGCTGAAAAAATGTACTCTGAAGCGCAACTACCGCCCGAGTTTCGGCTGTTCAAGCGGCTTAGCAAGGGGCAGATGCAACGATTTCGCGAGCATGATCGGCAAAGGAGGAACACACAAGCGAGTAGCAAGTGATTCCAAGCACTTGTTTTGATCAGCAACACATAACACAGCTTTGCTTTCATGTGCTTTGCTATTTTTGTTTAGCTTGCTACTGCTCGATGGTGGCGAGATTGACTTACTACATAGCAACTAGGACATGCAAGATGAATCAAGAGTCGAGCCCAACCACCACACTAGGGCAGAGAGAGCAGATGTCACCACCGCTCAGCCTAAGCTGCCCGCCGAGCCGAAGAAGACGCGCTCCCCTCAGGTGATGACCGTGGGGGCCTTGCGACCAGTCTTCTTCTCCAGATCCGACAGCTTCAGACCCACCTCAATCAGCTTCTCCAGCGCTTCAGCGGCGTTCTGGTCCAGGTTGCCCGTCGGCTCCTCGTACTTCTCAATGTACATACGGATGGTCGCGCCAGCAACGCCCGTGCCCGACAGACGGAACACGACACGCGAGCCGCCCTCGAACAGGAAGCGGATACCCTGGTGTGACGACACACTGCCGTCCACGGGGTCCACGTACTCGAACTCATCAGCCTTCTCAACCTTGAAACCGTTGATCTCCTTGCCAACGACACCGTCGAACTTGGTCATATCGGCGAACATACCCTCGGCAGCGGCCTTGTCCACGTTCTCGTAGTCGTAACGGCAGTAGTAGTTGCGGCCAAACTTCTTCCAGTGGTCGCGGACGACGTCCTCCACTGTCACTAGTGGGGCACCCTCCACCTGCTTCGAGGCCAGGATCGACAGCCAGGCCAGCACAGCCCACATGCCATCCTTCTCACGGATGTGGTTCGAGCCCGTACCGAAGCTCTCCTCACCGCAGATGAACGGGGTGTAGTCCTCCTTGCCGAACACAACGTGGGAGTCCATCAAGTTGCCGAAGAACTTCCAGCCAGTCGGCACCTCGAAGAAGGGCACGTTCAGTTTCTTGGCCACAAGGTCCACAGCACCGCTGGTAGGCATCGAACGAGCCACACCGCGCAGGCCGTTCTTGAAGAACGGGATCACTGTGCAGTTAGCAGCAATGATAGCAAGCGAGTCCGAAGGCGTCACGAAGAAGCGCGAGCCCAGGATCATGTTACGGTCAGCATCGCCATCCCAGGCAGCACCAAACGAAGGCGGCTCCTGCTCCTGGCCCGTCACAGGCAGGCCCTTGGCGTCCACACCCATGGCCTTAATCAAGGTCTTGGCGTACGTCAGGTTCGGGTCGGCGTGGCCTCCACCGAAGTCCTCCAGAGGAGTAGCGTTCAGCAGGCACGACTCATCGCAGCCCAACTCCTCCACAAACACGCGGCGAGCGTACGGGCCATTCACACCCGACATGGCGTCCACCACGAACGTGAAGTCCGAGCGAGACACCAGCTTCTTGATGGCGTGGAAGTCGAAAATCTGTTTCAGCAAGTCCACGTGGTGTTCAGCCGAGTCGAACACCTCAATTGTGATCGTACGGCTGCCATCGTCAGCGTCAACAGTGGTCGTGCCGATCGTGGTCACGTCAACCGTGGGAAAGTCAGCGGCGATCTTGTACGATGTGATCACCTTCGACAGAGCGAACACCTCGTTCGTCACCTTCTCGGGGGCGGGACCACCGTTCTCACAGTTGTACTTGATGCCAAAGTCCTCGTTCGGGCCACCAGGGTTGTGGCTTGCCGACAGAATGAAGGCACCGAAGGCGACGCTGCCGCCCTCGCGCTCACGCACAACAGCCGACACACAGGGGGTGCTCAGCAGACCGTCCTTGCCGATCCACAGACGGTCGACACCGTAAGCCACAGCCATCTTAATTATAATTTGGATGGCCTCCTTGTTGAAGTAGCG
>NW_008649049.1:84325-89663 GCF_000247585.1 Phytophthora nicotianae INRA-310
CTCCTCGTACTTCTCAATGTACATACGGATGGTCGCGCCAGCAACGCCCGTGCCCGACAGACGGAACACGACACGCGAGCCGCCCTCGAACAGGAAGCGGATACCCTGGTGTGACGACACACTGCCGTCCACGGGGTCCACGTACTCGAACTCATCAGCCTTCTCAACCTTGAAACCGTTGATCTCCTTGCCAACGACACCGTCGAACTTGGTCATATCGGCGAACATACCCTCGGCAGCGGCCTTGTCCACGTTCTCGTAGTCGTAACGGCAGTAGTAGTTGCGGCCAAACTTCTTCCAGTGGTCGCGGACGACGTCCTCCACTGTCACTAGTGGGGCACCCTCCACCTGCTTCGAGGCCAGGATCGACAGCCAGGCCAGCACAGCCCACATGCCATCCTTCTCACGGATGTGGTTCGAGCCCGTACCGAAGCTCTCCTCACCGCAGATGAACGGGGTGTAGTCCTCCTTGCCGAACACAACGTGGGAGTCCATCAAGTTGCCGAAGAACTTCCAGCCAGTCGGCACCTCGAAGAAGGGCACGTTCAGTTTCTTGGCCACAAGGTCCACAGCACCGCTGGTAGGCATCGAACGAGCCACACCGCGCAGGCCGTTCTTGAAGAACGGGATCACTGTGCAGTTAGCAGCAATGATAGCAAGCGAGTCCGAAGGCGTCACGAAGAAGCGCGAGCCCAGGATCATGTTACGGTCAGCATCGCCATCCCAGGCAGCACCAAACGAAGGCGGCTCCTGCTCCTGGCCCGTCACAGGCAGGCCCTTGGCGTCCACACCCATGGCCTTAATCAAGGTCTTGGCGTACGTCAGGTTCGGGTCGGCGTGGCCTCCACCGAAGTCCTCCAGAGGAGTAGCGTTCAGCAGGCACGACTCATCGCAGCCCAACTCCTCCACAAACACGCGGCGAGCGTACGGGCCATTCACACCCGACATGGCGTCCACCACGAACGTGAAGTCCGAGCGAGACACCAGCTTCTTGATGGCGTGGAAGTCGAAAATCTGTTTCAGCAAGTCCACGTGGTGTTCAGCCGAGTCGAACACCTCAATTGTGATCGTACGGCTGCCATCGTCAGCGTCAACAGTGGTCGTGCCGATCGTGGTCACGTCAACCGTGGGAAAGTCAGCGGCGATCTTGTACGATGTGATCACCTTCGACAGAGCGAACACCTCGTTCGTCACCTTCTCGGGGGCGGGACCACCGTTCTCACAGTTGTACTTGATGCCAAAGTCCTCGTTCGGGCCACCAGGGTTGTGGCTTGCCGACAGAATGAAGGCACCGAAGGCGACGCTGCCGCCCTCGCGCTCACGCACAACAGCCGACACACAGGGGGTGCTCAGCAGACCGTCCTTGCCGATCCACAGACGGTCGACACCGTAAGCCACAGCCATCTTAATTATAATTTGGATGGCCTCCTTGTTGAAGTAGCGACCATCACCGGACACAACGAGAGTACCGCCGTTCAGGTCCTTGGCCGGTAGAGCCTCGAACACCGAAGCCACGAAGTTCTGCAGGTAGTTGTCGCTCATGAACGTCTTCGTCTTCTTACGCAGACCCGAAGTGCCAGGCTTCTGGTCCAGGAACGGAGACGTCTTCACGGTCGACACTTTAAGCTTGCCCAGACCCTTCTGTTCAGTCAGGTCCACAGTGGTGTCCTTGTACGTGCCCGGAAGCACAGTCTTCTGCTCAGAGCTCTTGTTCACGACCTCCACAGAGCCCTCGAACACAACACCAGGCGCGAAGCCAACGTTACCAGTGATCTTCAGACGGTCGCACTTGATCAGCGACGGCACGTTGCCACGCACTGCAGCCTCGAGCTGCTGCACCAGCTTGAAGTTTTTGGAGTCCAGAGACACAATGGGGGCCACACCCTCACGCTCAGGGGCGATAACAGGGCGGTAGTCCTCCGTGATCACGTAGGCATCCGAACGCAACAGGATCAGATCATCACACTTCTTCACAGGAGCGAAACGCGTGCGAGGGACGCACACAGCACCAGCACCGTCGAAGCACTCGATAGCAGCGCCCATAGCCGTTTCCAGCTGGAACACGGGGGTCGAGCTCGAGTCCTTGGGGTCCACGGTCTTCGAGTTCTTGATCATGGGCAAGCGGATGACGCCACCCTGCTTCTTCAGCTCCTCCTGGAGCTTGTCCAGACGGATCCACAGATTGTTCGTGTTGAAGTAACGGTGCTTCTCGATGTTCTGGAACTCCTTCTCGTCCTCGTCAGCGCACTGGGCAGACTCACGGAGAATGAGACGGCCGTCAGCAGTACGCTCAGCCAAGTGACCACCCTTCTTGTCGTTCTCCGTGCGCTCACAGCATTCCATGAGGAAAGGCTTGCCAGACTGGGCGAAGTACGTCAGCAGGTCCAGGTCAAGGGTAGCGCCCAGGTTGTCCGAGTTGGACACGAACATGTACTTGACGCCGTCAGCGACGAGTTTGTCCAGTTTGCCCGAGCCGGCAAGGGACGCGTACAGGTCACCGTGTCCAGGCGGGCACCATTCCTTAGCGGGGTTGGCAGGGTACGAGGCCGGCTCCATAGTGGCCGCATTCACCTTAGGCACCTTGTTCTGCAGCAGCTCTAAAGTCTCGTCCTCGACGATCTCCGGATACTTCTGCAGGTACTCGAGGGTGTCGGCGCTCGTGCTGAAGCTGTTCATGAGCACAAAGCGCACGTGGGACTTGTGCGTGGCACGCAGCTCCGTCACCTGCTTGGCCATGATGTCCAGGAAGGTGTCATCGCCCTTGACGGTCAGTAGCGACTTGGCCTTGTCCAGGCCCATGCTGGTGCCCAGACCGCCGTTCAGTTTCAGCACGACCGTCTCCTTGAGAAGGGACGGGTCGGCCTTGACGGACTCGCGGATGCTGTCAGCCTTGTTTTCCAGGTACGGCAGGTTGTCAGCAGGCTTGATGGAGCTCTCGGCGATCATACCCGTCTCGCCGCTCACGAGAGCGTCGTACGAGTACTCGAACGCCTTGATAGCCTCCGTCGACAGGCCAGCGGCCTGCATCTTAGCGCGGTATGCGTCAAACTGAGCCATGCTTGTACTGCTGCTGGGGTTACGACCACGCAGCGCCGGTAAAGGGAACTTCCAGCCGAAGATCTTCGTCTTTGCGCTCGGTGTTCCAAAATTGGAAATGAACCATGGGTGCCAGGGAAGGATCGCGTTTTGGGATAGCCTCAGAAGAGTAACATACTTGGGATTTGTAAAGTTCAGATCAGTGACAAGGTATAGTGACATCCCTCGAGTTTTCGAACACACATTTGTTGCGTTTCGCATACAAAACGTAAGTCAAATATGGCCAAGGAGGCTCTGGCACCAAATCAGGTTTGCCCTTGGCACCGCATTGAGGAGGCCTGTGCTCTTGGAGTCTTTGGGGAGATTTTCGAGGGGCTTGGTCGAGCATGCGAGGCAATCGGCTCGGTGCTGTGTACTGTACCGCTGTAGCAGGCAAGGTCGGAAGGAATGGACGCCCCGCGTCGAGGCTCGACAAGGGGCAATGTTGCCAGTGGCAGCCCGCCCGTCACGACTTTTCTATTTGGCCGCCGCAAGGGTGTCGGCGCTTGCGCATGAGCGAAAAACGAGGCGCCTCGTGTTGTTGAGCTTGGCAAGTGGCTTCCACGTGGCCAATACAAACAGCTTCCTGTGCTTTGGTTCGTGTTCCAAGGGAGTCCGTTTCGACAAGGACTGTTATTGTCGTATGATTGTCCCATCATTTTTACTTGATGTTTGTAAAGAACCGGCTAAGTGCGAAATCAGGTTTTCGAATCTTTCGCAACATGAGCATGATGCTGTCACTACTAACGCTAGGTGCATTTACACTCATGGAATAAGGCGAGCATTTTTGACTGCGCTGTCGTCTTCGGCGCAATGGCGTTGTTGCTAAAGATTTTGCGAGCTAGATTATCGAAGATGCAGTCTCTGCGATGGTGGAGAAAAAGATCGGTGTCTCTGCTCTGCAATAGCCGAGCTGCATAGAGTGCATGGCGCGGTGCTCCTTCGCGTTGTTGCGAGCAACGCCGTAGTGAATCTTTAGATGGATACCGGTAAGCGCTGTACATGTACTGACTGTGAGTCCTAACGTGGCATTCTGCTTGGTTGCCAGTGCCACACTCTGTGTAGGCGATTTTGACACTAACACACCGTAGCAGACCGAGCGTCGATGTGGGGAACGCAGGCGCAACCGGGCTTGCTTATTCTGAATGTCAACAGGCTCGTTGTGGTTGCATCATTGAATAACACCAGGGAGAGACCTGGAACGCTCTGGGTTAGCTGGTTTTAAGCGGCCGAGGCAAGACCATGTGTATTATAATAATTCCTTTATGAACTGTGACGAACAGCCTCTTCAAGCGCAAAATGCAAAACTACAATGCTGCCCCGCCAAATGACCTCTGAAATAAATAAAAACTGTGTGAACTTAGAGCATTTGTACGACTTAGGATAGGTTGACCGTGCGCAACAGTGGTAAGTTAGTGTCATTCGAACTCCCCGATGCCAACTTAAATATGGTTTATTTTTAAATAATAAAAGGTATTGTGCTTTGCAGCTTTTTTGGCCCTTTTAATAGTAAGTCGTACGATTTAACCGCGGTTCAGATATTACAAGTCGTACTTGAACACGAATAATTGCAATCCATGCACGAATTAGCTTTTTTGAGCAACAATACAATCCCTATACACAATGAACAGCCCAGGGCCAACGAATACGAGAATCAACTGCTTTGGAACTTTTGAAAAGTGCCACTTTCCCCTAAATCTTGCAGCATGGCGTATTCAAAAGACCTTCGTTGGCGTGCTATCGTACTTTTCTTTGTCTACAACATTGACATGACTCAGATCGCCCACGTCCTGGGAGCGTCCATACGGTCCATCAAGCGCTGGAAACTTCTTTTTCGGAAATATGGTCTGGCCACTCGCTCAAAACGGGAGAAACGAGCGTCACGCTGGCCTGTGGCGGTTTGCGACTTTGTACTAAAAAAAAAGTACCTGGAGGACCACCCGTGTTTTTATCTCGAAGAACTCCAAGACACGCTACAGTATAAGTTCGGGAATATCAAGTTGTCAACAGCTACAATTTGTATGGCGCTTCGCTTCGATCTGGGGCTGTGCACGCGAGGCTAAAGTTGACCAAGTTCAAGATTATATTGACAAGTTAAAGCCGTTTTACTCTACGACCGAGCAACTAGTCCTTTTAGACGAAACGGCAAAGGTTAGTAGAGATGGAGGACGTCGGTACGCATGGTCAAAGCGCAACAAACCTGCAGTGGTCACCTTGCCGTTTATCCGGGGAGAACGGATCTCCGTCCTAGCAGCAATGTCGA
>NW_008649049.1:90626-92035 GCF_000247585.1 Phytophthora nicotianae INRA-310
ATCGTGGGTACAATTGACTTGGGCAGGTGTGATGTATGCCACACTTGAGATCGCCATCGGTTTGGTCAGGTTTGACGTGGACCACACCAAGATCGCCATAATGGGTGGTGGTCGATCTTGATTGATTGGAACTGATACCGCCCAGTCTCGGAATATTCTGCATCTGCTTCACCACACCCCCAACTAAATCCAATTGAAATTGGATTTTCACTTCTGAAACGTTGGATACAAAAGAATGCAAACATGGCATTACCAAATATTTCTTGCACTGTGCTGCCATTAGTAGTCGATGTATTGATCTCCATCAGGTTGAAAGTGTAATGAACCTATGATAACTTCCTCTGTCAGAAGCATTTCATAAGACCACAAAGACAGAATCACATTTAGAATGATCATGAACACGTAGCAAATAGCATGGCTATTAATTCATCTTACCCGATGCACGCCAGCAATCGTCTCGAGCATCTTGTCTGTGCGGTATGAGTGTGTCGTCATCGCCCACATGAATGCATCAGGAGACGTCCGTGTCGATCTTGCTGTGGACCGTCTTGTAGAACTTCTCCGCATCGCCGGGCACGCTGGGGTCGTACGGCGCCAGTGGTACCCACAGCGACACTAGAATCATCGTATGGAAGTTGCCGTGTCGGCCACTGTCCAGAACGGAGACAAGAACCTCGGCGTGCACGTCGTATTAGGTCTTCTTGAAGATGTCAATGTCAGCATTGGTGTTGGCCACGACCGCAGGGTAGATGTGGTAGTTCTTGGTGTCCAGGCCTTCGTGGGCTTGTGCCGCAGCAGCCGCCTAGGCCTCGGCCTCAACGGCGACACCAGCTGATCGAGCAGGAACTGGTAGTTTACCGGACATCTCCTCGCCCACCAGGTCACACGGGCTGTGGATCATGGCTCCTTGTAGTGCTTGCAGATGAAATCGCTCTGCGTGATTGTCTTGCAGCCTTGCATCACACTAATGCATGCTGCACACAACAGTCTTGAGCTACCATTACCACCAGTATTCATGCTCAGTCGACTCTGTCAGTTGTCTTCCTCGTAGCCGACATGTACCTTGGCCAGTGTATTGTGCTGGATGTCGGACGCCCCTGACCCAATCACTTCTTCATGATTTGAAACGTTTGGCGGTGACCCGGGTCACCGCAAAAAAAAGTCGTTCATGGGAATTATTTATTTATTTTTATATACCTATTTTTGGTCTATCCAAAAGTCGTTCCGGTGGTTCCACTCGGTGAACTCATGAGCAACCAGAAATCTGCCCCAGCACCCTTAGCTGCTGATCACAGCACTCCTGTACCCAACCAGACTGGAGTCATAGATGGGATGATCAGCACCAGTCGTGTTGATGAAGACGGTAGAGCGCAGCGTCGAACCGGTGGTCCTGGGGGCTCAGCTCAGAC
>NW_008649049.1:124332-125551 GCF_000247585.1 Phytophthora nicotianae INRA-310
GTTGTTTTTTCTGGGTGTCGTTTCTCGCCCAGCTACGCTACAAATGCATACATAAAACCCCATCCACCGTAATCTGCGACCTGCTCGCAGAACCATCATCAAATCACTCGTGTGGCCTCTTCCCTCATGATCTCGCTGTCTTACTGCTCCTCGTGCGACTGCATCACCCCGAATCGTCTTCGATTGGTCTGGTTGCGCAAGTAGTCATGTAGCAGTGCTCCACAGTTAAGATCGGCTTCGTCGACCCATGTCGGATCGTCGTAACCTTTCCAGTGGACCAGGAACTCGCGCAGCTTCCGTCCGTAGCGTGTTCGACGTCCTGTTCGCTCGTCCGAGACGCGTTCGACTTCGTATTCACCCTCGTCGAGCTCAGTGTCCCAGCTGTCTTCAGGTAACAACCCTTCATCGAAGTCGAGTCGATCTTGATCTTGGACCCTCAATCTCACATTCGGGCAATCTGGGAATTTCCAAACCAGTTTCAGTTTGGACACATGTACCACTGGAAACACGTGATAGTCAGATCCTGCGATTTCCAGTCGTACCGCGTGTGAGTCAACGACTTCCGCAACTCGGAACGGCCCATGCCACATATGTGCCAGTTTACGCGCATATCCCTCCTTTACACGATCTAGGTACAGCCATACTTGTGAACCAACCTCGATCTTGTGTGGTTGGGCCGCCTCGTTATGCCGATCTGCTCTCTCTTGAATAGCTTCGCGCAGACGTTCATTAACGAGCCTGATGGTAGTGTTTCTGGATATGATAACGCCACCGGCGGGGTTCTCGACGTCGAGTCGATCCTAGCGGAATCGCAGCTTCCAACGTAGTTCGGGGATCCCAGCCATGAACTAAGTAGAATGGCGTGTCACCACGAACACGATCTTGAGCCGTATTGAGTGCGAAAGTCAACCGTTCTGCGTATTCATCCCAATCCTTCTGGTTTACATCAGCCACGCACATCTTGAGAGCACGTGTCAACGTCTGTACCATACGCTCTGCTGTGCCGTTAGCTTGAGGTCGATACGCCATAGTCGCTCGCTGTTTCTGGCTGACGATCTTGTTGAACGATCTGAAGAAGTCGGACATGAAGCCAGGTTCTCGGTCATGTCTGATCGCCTCACTTGCGCCAAATCGACGAAACACACATTCTTCGTAGTTTTCTGCGATAGTCTGAGCAGTCCTTGAGGAGCTGGCTCTAGCGATCACGAACCCTGTGAAG
>NW_008649049.1:129721-131002 GCF_000247585.1 Phytophthora nicotianae INRA-310
CACCTCGGCGCCACTATCCAACAACAAGAGCGCTTTCTCGTTGTTGATCTTCCCCATAGCTTTCGCTTGCTTGAAGCGCTTGTCTGGTACGTGGTACTTCCAGTATCCACGCGACTCTCCCGGCAAGACGTCCAGGGTCATTACTACGGGCGACCTCGAGAATTCGTTGATCTCACGCAGGCTTGACACGGCAAAGGTACGGTTCTTTTAAAGATCACATGTATTGTCGATAGAGGTCATCGGCTTGCTAACCGATAACTTCGGTTGTTTCTCGACATATGCATAGATGCAAAATCTAGAACGCTCGGCTCGTACCGGATTCCAACCCGGCGAGCGTCCTAGTTTAACATCCTTTCCGCAGGTTCTGGCAACATTCCTCAATGCTTGTCGGGGTTGAACCATTGACGAATCAGGTTGTAGAATTCTTCCTTTGGACACTCCCCAGCTTCATGAATCTCCCCGCAAGCCTTGCAAACGTAAAAACATCGGTCCGTCGGGTGGCCTCTGCGTTCGCATTTCCCGCACGTCAAGCGTCCCAAGCAGCCAAGATCGTCATGCTTCTTCGATCCGCAGTGCGAGCAGCGCTTGGTCACCGTCCCCAAGTCCTTCGATCTTGGGTGTCGGTCTCCTGGATGATCACGGATTTCTTGTCGATCTTGACTCGGGTGGCTTCGATCTTGACGTTTGTCGTGGTCCCCCGCTGTAGTCATGTACACTCGGCCCAGGTCCTCGTCATCATCGGTTTCAGACGTCTCGATCTCCGAGTCGCTACTGGTTCCAGCAGCATGGACCGCTTTAACTGCACGCGTAGGTACAGTCGCGTTGGAATACTTCTGGCGAGGTTTGATTGAGCCATATACCGACTTGACCTGCCGGGCCTTCGCACGCTGGCGAGATCGCAACACCTCCTCGAGGGCGTCTGCATCGGGGATCCTCAGAAGTGCGAGATGATCAGCTAAATCCCGGTCGTCCAGCGTTTCGATGAAGTGATCAACATATTCACGGCGGACTTGCGACGGACCGTCCTTGACTTGGATTCGAGCGCGTAGACCTGCGACATTGAGGCGATACAGATACTCCAGTGGCGACTCATCGGATCGTTTCCGCGCATGGTAATATTGCCTTGCGACGGACACGCCATGGCCGCAGTATTGCGTCTGAAAGCTGTGGAGCAAGTCCTTCCACGTGCTGCGGGTCGTACGACTTAGCTGTCGATACCAATTTCGAGCTGGTCCGGTGAGGAGATCGCCAAAGACAAGGCACTTCTCCTCATCTGGCGCT
>NW_008649049.1:133982-135368 GCF_000247585.1 Phytophthora nicotianae INRA-310
CCGGGAACTCGGGGTTACCAGCGCGTTGCTGACGGATGAGCGAGTGTCCGTCCAGCGGCTGGAAGCTGAGCTCGCGTCCGTGGCCAGCATCCGAGAGGAGCATAGACGTCTCCAGGTTTCTTCCGCCGTGGCTGCCCGTCGATCTCAGCGCCAGATCGAGATCCTAGAGAGGCAAGTTGCCGATCTCCGTAGTCAGCTCACAGCCTTGACAAGGCATCCCGATCTCGGTTCTGCGCCGCCACCTGCGTTAGCTCGTCGCCTTCAAGTCCAAGATCGCGAGATGCGATCGTCTCGAGATCGCATTGCCACACTGGAGAGGTCTGAAAAGGCCTTAGAGGACGCCACGGCACAGCTTCGACGTCAAGCGGAAGCTGGGAACCGCCGCCTGGCTCGGCTTCGTGAGGAATGTGGCGAATATCAGGAACGACTGGAGTCCCTTCGGGATGAGCGTGATCAAGCGAACACCCAGCTGCGTGGGATACGTGAACGGCTGACTAAGACTCGCTCCGAGCTTCAATCTCAAGGTAACCCTTCGTGCCCACGTTCTCGATCGTGGGTTGGTACTAACACATTGGTCGATCTGGTCCTCCGCCGAACATATCACCTCCATGCGCTCATCCATGTCTTGGTTAGAGGGGCAAGTAGCCCAGTGGAGAGGGGCCAACACCGAATCGCAAGCTACTCTGACGGAACGTACCGCCGAGACCGAGCTTCTGCGGCAAGATCAAGATCGACTGAGCCGCGTTTATAACGAACTTCGTGATCACTACGCAGAGGCGTACACTCGGTTTTCCGCAGTCGCTTCTGCGATGGGACAAACTGTCACATTGCCACCTCCGTCCAATTTCGTCCAGGCCGAGCCTCGGGAAAGACATTGCCCAACTCCAACGCCGCCTCCACCTAGCTCCATTCGCGATAGGCCTGCGGGGTTGTCTCCCTCCACGCGTGCACCTAAGAGTGCGCGAACTCCCTTCTCCTCTTCCGCACCCAGAGATACGACATCAGCTGAACAGGCATTGCCCGCACCTTCACCTCAGCCGTCGACTAGCGCCAACAACGATGTCGTCGGTTCTGCGGCAGCCACTCGATCTGGATCCTCTTTCATTAGTCCGGCCGCGGCTCAGGGTACGACTGACCTGGTTGGGACCTCGTCCCGTTCAGTGGAATATAACGCACGTGATTCCGACCTGTTCGGCTCCGAAGATGACGATGAGGACCCCAACTACCTTGCGGCGTTAGCCAGGTCGAGAGCCGAGCTTCGTCGATCTCACTCGCACGAAGAGCACCGTACCGATCTTGTCCAACGTCTTCCTGCCGCCCCTAATCCTGATGACGACGGCTCGTCAAGTAGCACGGCGAACAGCTCTTCAGATCATTCTGGCCGGG
>NW_008649049.1:146813-153148 GCF_000247585.1 Phytophthora nicotianae INRA-310
GAAAGGTATAAGAAGAAAGCAGAGGATGCTGAGCGAAGAGTAATCCAGTACTGCAGGTGGACTCAGTACGTGCATCTTCATTACTCTGGTGTGCGACTTTCCCGTACCAAAGAAGACTTTTGTGAAGAAACTACATCAGACGCAACTAAAGCTCAGGATCGTGTCACTAAGCGGAAGGCAGCACCAGGAGCGCAGCCTCCAGCTAAGAAACCTGTTAAACGGCCACGAAAAGTGCAGCCCCGGCCTTCGAATCCATCTATACTCTCTTTCTTCAAACCAATAGATAAGTGATAACTTCGTATATTAAAAAAATTAAAAATATTTTTTAATTATTTTTGAGAGCCGGGTCATTATGGTGACCCGGGTCACCGCCAAACGCTTCATTTGTGGGAATTCATGCACGAATTAGTGATAAAGGTGATTACTATTTAGTGCACTGAATAGCATGACGAAATCGATGCAAAGCACAATAACTGTTCTTTTTTTAAAAAATAATTTTAAACATATAGGGTATTATTATGACATTTAAAACTACTACAAATTCAGGTGCATAACACATTGTCATTAATACCATAAGTACTATTACTACTACTACAAAGTGCCGTCCCCCCACAATAGAGCTCGCTTCCCAAGGCCAAGCAGCTCTGTTGGTAGTCGCTAGCTTATCCCCTCGCAACTATGTCCAAGCGCGCGCACTCAAAGATCTCTTCGAGCGGCGTGCTCAACAGTATGTTGAACTCACTGTCGCGCACCAACGAGTCAACTCTCACGGCCAAGAAGGCGGAGGCGCAGGTTGCCAAACTCACGGCCGGCCGTGGCCAGACTATCTCTGTGGACGAAAACTCAGCCGCGCCCGATGCCGCCATTGCCCAGTTCCTCCAGGATATGCGCGCTGTCATCGACGAAAAGGGATTCGGTGCCAATGTGGAGGTGGAACTGCGGCTCGGTCGCATCTCATCTTGTCTGCAGGACGCACGCTGCCGTCCTTCGCAGGAGGGCGTGGACGCCGCCGTCGTGCTTTCAGACGAGCAGATGAAGGCTGTAGGTGCCAAGTTCGTGCCCGGTGTAACCGAGATGGACTACAAGAGCTTCGTGCGTGGTGTAGAAGGCATGCTGCGTGGAGACGCGTACTCGAAGCACAAGGAGAAGCAGGTGGTGCACAACATGGCACAATCCAAGCGTGTGGTGCAGGATGTTGATCCTCAGACCAACATGCGTGGCAAGCCCATGGTGCAGGTGAAGGAGCGCCTCGGGTCCATCGACATCTTCATGCCACATTGCCAGTACGACTGTCGCGTGTCTATCTCATGCGAGTTTCCTATGCGTGAGCTCGAGGGGGACATGAGCGAGATGCCTGCGGCTGAGAACATCCGCCACAAGGACCGCGTATCGGCGGTCGGACGAGACTTGCGTGTAGACCTCACTAAGGTACTCGAAGAGAGCACGAACAAGAAGTTGTTCGAGGTTGAAGTGGAGCTGAGTGAGCCAGCGGTGAACGGATGGCTCGGTCAGCCGGACGAAAATGGCCAGAGCTGGAAGAGCGCTATAGAGACGTCGTCGTTGCTCTGGAAGATGGTCAAGTACTTCATGCCAAACTCGGGCCAGGCATTCAAACGCCATTGGGACTTCCCAGGCGCGACGGAGGCGCAGAACGCCTACCAAGGTCGACTGGGCATTCGCGGCAAGTTTAGTGGCACGATGCCCGTGGGGTTTGCACGCTGGCACATTCCACTCGTGCAAAGTCGCGAGTACTTTGTTTCTGAGAAAACGGATGGTGTTCGCTACTTTCTGGTTGTGGCTGGAGGCACCACGGTGCTGGTAGATCGGTCCAACTCGGCTTTTGCTGCGTCTGGTTTGGACTTGTTGAAGTTGGTATTGCCCGAAGGCACGGTGCTTGACGGCGAGCTTGTGGTGCGTAGTCGCTTTCAGATGTTCACCAAAATGTTATGGAGTGTACTAACTGTGGTTACATTTCTGTTCTGCAGTTCCACCAGAAGGATAAGCGCTATGTGTTCATTGCTTTCGACATCATCGCGACGGGTCCATCTGCTGAGGACTCCCATGTCGAAAAGCCATTCGTTGAGCGCCTTCGGATACTGAATGATTTTCTGTCGGAAGAGTACGTTTTGCTCGCACTACGGGGTGATTTTGTCGGTTGCTCATAGTTATATCTCTTTCAACACGCAGGGGACCTTACGCATCGGGCATTCGCAACCTGGACATCAATCGTCATGCGATATTACCCATTCTGCGCAAGAAATGGGTGCCACATCGCCACATTATGGAGGTGTTCCGCCAGATCCAGCGTGTTCAGAAGCGTGACCACAGCCTTGGTCGCATCTACAGCGACGACAAGCGCGTTCACTATACGGACGGCGTGGTGTTCTGCCCGAACACGAAATACGTGACCAACACGAACCAGGAATACCTCAAGTGGAAGTGGTCGGACCTCATCACGGTGGATTTCCTGGCCACGGTGAACCAGGCAGGCGACGGCGTCCAGTTGTCATGTGGTGGCCCTCGCAATACTCACATCGAGCTGGATTCGATTGTGCGGTTGGACCCGAAGGATGTACCCGTGGTGCACAAACTGGTATCGAGGACGCCCAACCGCCAGGCAGTGCTGGAATTCGCCTTTAACGCTGATAAGGGTCTCTGGAACTACAAGTGCACACGACCGGACAAAGACTGCGCCAACTACATCCGTACGGTGCTCGGCTCGCTTGTAAATATGGCTGAGGGCATCTCGGAGGAGGAGCTCCAGTACCGACTCACGAACCCGAACGGCCAGGAATGGAACAACCACATGAAGCGCATGCGTCGCTCGCTTCTCGAACAGCACAAGTAAGTATTAAATGTTGCCAGCTACACGCCCGCGAGGATAGACGCAAATGTGCGGAATCTAGCTAGCTTGCTCATGAAGCCACCACAGGGTTAGATAGCTCAAAGCTCAAACAAACAAAAACCAACAAGTTGCAAAAGTAAACCGTACTTTACACAGAAGTATCGACATTCTTCAAGCAAAGGAAGAACGAATTTAAGCACCAGCAGCCTTACGAGAGAGCATACAAATAAAAAACAATCTCCATGATGGCCAATTGTCTTCTATCCATAAACCGAAAGTCGCATATCCTCACCAGAGCTTCCCCGTAGCTTGTCCTCTAACTTCTGCCCTCTCCACGGGACCCGCCACACCGGGGCACATATAGTCAGTCACCCCAGCTCTCGCCAATAAAACTCTCACGCATATGCAATTTCCGACAATCTGCGGTAGTTCACGCCAGCCGCATGATAGCGAACGCAATCTTTCCCTCTCAATGTGCTCATAGCACACTCCGCCACAGCTTGTTCAGTAGATGCATGCACGCTTGGTTGTTGGTCACCCACACGATAAACTATAGTTCATATACAAAGCACAACTTAGCCCCAAAACATTAGAGCCAACCGAGTCGTGCAGCCAGCACTCACCTTGGCGCGTTGGGTGGGGGTAAGGATATTCTGCAACTTGTCCATCTCCATGTCTAAGGTGGAGTTTTTGTTGGTCACTTCCGTCTTGAGCTCCGCGAGCAGTCCCAGGGCGCTCTTGAGGTTCTCGCAAATGAGTGAGATTGACCCTCGTTGCTGCTGGATCTTCTTCTTCTGGTCCTCGCTCAGTCCGAGCTCCTTGGCCAAGATGACCGGCAAACTGGTCTCATCCTCCTCGTCCTGCCAGAAGCTGTCGTCCTGGCGCAGGGCCCAGATGCACATCTTGGTTACCTGCGTGGGTAGGAGCAATCGCTCAATCTGGTGCAGATGGTAGCTTAGCGCCGATCGGCGGCCGTGGCCGTAGTCCGAGTACTGCTCTTTGAAATTGTCGATCTTCTCGGCAAGCTCCTTCTCCGAGGCACCGCGCTGGATCATCTTCTCAAGCTCCTCACATACGCGGTTCTTCTCCTTCTCTTCTTGCCGGATTGCCTCTTTGCCGGCCTTCAGCTGTCCACGGAGCTCCATGTTCTCGCGCTCAAGTTGGCGGCAGCGCTCCTCAACGCCCAAGATGTGCTCCCTCTTGCGACGTCTACACTCGCGCGCCGACTCGCGGTTGCGCTCGAGCTTAAGCTTGCGCTGTAGGCTCGTCATGTCGCTTGGGTTATTACTGTCGCTGCTGCTGGACGCCGGAGTTTTCTCCGTCTTGGGCGACTTGACAGCCGGAACAGCCGCTGCAGCGGGGACCGCGACGCTGTTCTTGTGCCCGGCCTGGCGCTTTTGCACCAGCGCGTTATTGGCGCTCTCAAGGTGCCGTAGCAGACCCTCAGTATTGGTCAAGGGTTTGCCGTGCAGATCCTTGGCCACCTCGGCGGCGGAGCGCTTTTTCCCGCGCTGATTCTGCACAGGCTTGGTAGGCGCCGACATGGTGACCGGGGGTGTGGTAGTGGCAGGCGTTGTGGCCGGCAGCGCCGCCGTGAGCGCTCCCGTTTGGATGAGCTGCGCCGAGGTCGTGACTGGGTGCAAAGTCAGCGGGAGGCTGGTGTCATCGCCCGGGCCGAGCATTCGGAACGGATCATCCAGCGCCATAGAAGTAGCTAGCGCATGAGCATGTGCGTGGTCGACCGGTGGGTGGCCTCCCACACCTGCAGGCGCCGTCATGTTCTCCGAGTTGAACAGCAGCCACGAGAACATGTCACGGTTGGTGGCGCCCATGAGCTCCATATCAGCAGCGACGTCGCCGCCAGTCGGGTCCCCAGCGGCGCCGCCAAGCTCCGTTCCGGTGTGCAGGTGCGCGCTGTTGGGTCCCGGAGCGGGCGCAGCGGCGGCCATCGTAGGTGTGCGGGGCAGCGAGGTGACTTCCTTCATGCTCTGATCGTGAGTGGTGGTGACGCGGCGTACTCACGACAGGCTTTCGCGCCAGGGGGGCGTTCTCAGTACTAATTGAACCAGCAGGCCAGTGTACAGCTGCTGGAGCCACCGACCGGGAAGAATTTGGTGGCGCTTTTCCCGTTCGGGCCTGGGAGCTGTGCCGCAATGGAATCCATCTCAAAATTATTTGGTTTCACTATGCCCAGATTGCGTGACAATGACGACGTGGCTGGGGGATGGGAAGCATGAGCGGAGGTTCGATTCTTCAGAAATCTGGCGGCCATGCTGATCTACTGCTGGAAGATCGTTGCATGCCCTCGATCATCGTCGATAATCTCGACGATTCATCGAGCCCAGTACATGTAGCCGAGCGACAATGGGCTTTGATTCTTCGCTGAAGCGCTACATGTCCTGTCGCAGCTAGTGATGCTCGATGTCAGCGGCTTGACGGCGCTGGGCAGACACACGTGCACAAGCCCACCAAGGTGATGTCATCACAATGAAGATGCCGGCGAGAGTGATGACAAACGCCCAATTTGGCGGCTCACGGTAAACTTCGCGGTGTGAAGTTCATTTTGTGCAGAAGGCGGGCCTGACAACCATCATGCAAAGAATCTCCGCAGCTCACAGTAGCCAACCAGTGGTTGGCTACTGTGAGCTGGCAACCACTCACGCAATGCTATCGCCGTCCAGAATCTGGCGCCAGGTTTCCGTCAAACAGTGCTGCCCTCGCAGCCGCTGCCTCGGATGGGGAGCGCAGCGATCACCAGCGATCTCGCTACGCTGGACGATTCGTCGCTGAGCAGTGAGCTTGAAACTCACGTTCACTACGGCCGCACTGTTAGGCTGCTCCTTCCAACGCAGCACCAGAGTCCTCTCTGGCAGAGAGGTTGTGCCTTGAGTCAAAGGCATTGACTGCCAGTCAGCCACCGAAATACAACAAATCTCGTTGCGGATCGAATTTGAAAGCTGTGTTGACGCTCCCGCTGACGTGGTCAATCAGCTGAAGTTAAAGGAAGGTGCTGAACGCCATCCAGGCTGGATTCCAGACCGGGTGGCTGCTGCTGAGTCGACTTAGCTACTCATCGTCAATATAATACATGTACATGTACCGAGGATCGTTGGTGTCAAATGACAAATGGAGCATCTTGTGAATGGAATGGAGCTGCGCTCTTTCACCGCACACAGAGAGAAAAGAGATGAAGGTATTAGCTCTGGCGGCCAGACTTGTTCCAGGTCTTGCTATCATTTTTGAAATCGGGTCCGTAACAATTATTAATATTTTATTATATTTAAAGAGAACAATGATTTCATTTTTAAAATTAAAAATGGAGTTCAAATTAAAACCGACATTATAATTCCAGCAAAATGAACGCGACCGTTGGATGAATGAATGAATGAATAATGGACGTGTTCGCGTAGCTAATTACTCCTGCGCTAGTCTCAGTCTTGCTAGTCGGCGGCATAAGGTAGTGTCCGCATACGTCGAGTCTCCCTTGGCT
>NW_008649049.1:165510-194538 GCF_000247585.1 Phytophthora nicotianae INRA-310
ATCGTGGTCACCACCTGTCGCATGACCGAGCGTTCGTGACTTGAGCAACTTGAATGTAGCCACTTCAGCGATTACTTGGAAATCGCTACACCACATAGTGCCCATGTTCCACAATTGTACAGTAGTATCGGTAAGACATAGCAGTTGTAGAGCTTGATACGAGTCTTGTCGGTGATTTTGTGAGAGCGAATCCAGATAGTCCATAGTTTCCGTAAGCCGCTGCGGCAAGTGTCTTGCGGCGGGATACGTCCTCTCCGTCGCCCAGCAATGAACCGAGTTTGCGCGTTCCTTTCCAGGCTTCTTCCTCGGCCCCGTTGCGGGGCTTGTTGGCGGATGGTGGCGCGCATCTCTTAATCGTCGTGATTTCCGTCTTGGACGTGTTCATTTGGAGCGACCAGCGAGCGAGAACTGCGGGAGCGTGAGTTTGGATCAATTCGACGAGTTGGGGATCATGACAGATGAAGTCCGCGTCGTCCGCAAATACGATCATGTGCTCTAGCAGATCGGGAGGCATGGCAGGGTGTAACTAAATCTCTAAAGGCTGCTTCTAGATATATAACAAACAAAACTGGTGAGAGCGATTCGCCCTGCGGGGTACCATTGTTGCTGTGGAATGGACTGAGAGAGTTCTTGCCAACGCGTAGTGATAGCGTGGTGTTCGATAACAGCAGTTGGATGAGTCGAATTTCGTCGTCGGGCAAGAAGGTCCGAAGGACTTCAAGCAGCTTTGCGCGGTCAATTGTGTCGAACGCGCGAGATAGGTCGATGCCGAGAATGTGAGTGATATCCTGGAATTTTTGGGCTTGTGCACAAACCCATTTGTGGGCCCAGACAGCGTCGGCTGTGCTGCGGTACTTGCGAAATCCTGAAAGAAAGTCGGTAACTGCAGGCGTGATTCGATGAAGCACGATCAGCGAGACGGCCTTCCGTATGGTGTTCAGAAGCACAATCGGGAAGAGGCTGGAGCAAACTCCGCGTGGTTTATTGGGCTTTTGTAGACAGAACAGTGTCCCTTTGCCGAGGTCAATTGGTTCTCCTCGGGCGAAGCTGCGGTTAAGTAGTTCAGTGAGTCGTGGAGTGAGTTCGTCGGCGACGGACTTGAGTAGTTCAGCAGGGATTTCATCTGGGTCAGCTGCACGGTTGCTGTTCAGACGGCGTAGTGCGCGCTGGAATTCGTCCGGTGTGATCGGATTGTCTAGTGCCTTAGCTGTTGTATCAGGGACGACAAGTGTTCTGGCCGGGTGGAGGAATTGATCTTGGAAGTGGTCGCGTACGATGTTGTTAGCTTCTTTCCCTCGGAGTATATACTTACCTGTTGAGTCGCGAAGGAGAAGTTTCTGGGGTGCCGTGCGAGTGATGGCGCGGACGGCCGCGTACATCTTGTGGGAGTCGCTGGTGGCTTCGATCATGGACACTTTGTCGTCAATTTTCCGGTTGGTGAGCTCGCGGCAACGGTCCCGGAGTTGATGTAACAGGGCATTCTGTTGGCGTCGCAGCACAGTGGTGCTGGCGGATGTATCATTGTAGATTCGAAGGCGTAGTTGGCGTTGTTGTTCAGATAAGTTGGCCAGGGTGGGGTCGTCATATTGGTGCTTCCGATTGCTGAGAGGGGTCTGGAATCCAATGGCTTGCTGTCCTGCCTCTAGGACGCAGTCTATAACCGAATCCCATTGAGAGGCTACACCGGAGCCGTCGTCTGCTGTGGTCGTGGGTAGGGTGTCTTTGAGGGTCTTGGTGTACAGGTCACGAGTGTTAGTGTTATGGACGAGTTCTGAGCGAGCAAGCTGCATTGCTTGGTGGCACTTTAGATGTGATTGGTATCGAAGACGGGCTGCTCCTCTGAATACGAAGTCCGCAGTGATCAATTTGTGATCAGAAGATGTTAGTGTACTGTGGTGTTGTAATTCCCACGGCAGCTCTAGCTACTAGTGTAGGTAGGATAAACCCACAACAATACGTCTACCAGAACGGTAAACGATCGTTTGGGGCGTGATCTGAAGACCCAGACTCAGCCCTTACACCGGGACAGACTGGACCTGCAAATCGCTTATATAGGCCAACCAGTAAAAATAAGAACACGCTACTAGCACGAGCAAAGCTAGTAGGTGTTATGAATCCTCGTGGTCCCAACAGCGGAGGGGGGTACCAGGCACGGGTAAGCCTTTTACCAGGGCACCGAGTATTCAACACTCGACTGGAAGAATATATGGGAGGCAACTTGCTCTCCCCAACACGTGCAAATAGGCACAATAAAGCCGTCACGTAAACTTCCGATATATAATCGGCCAATACACCCACCCACTTGGCCTTGCCGGATGAATCGCTAGTAAGCTTTGAGTCCACCCTCAGGTATAACACACCCAAACAAGCTTATCCAGACGCTTACCTTGAAGCCGGACCTCGCTCGTGTGCTTGAGTGGAAATTCTGTTCTGTTATTCGTTATGCCCTTTCGGGCTCTTCCTAATATACAATCCTAATCATGTATACAAATATCAAGTGAACTATGATCCGTTATGGATTGCTACACGTGCCAACAGTTACGTCAACTGTCCTTGTGCCTTCTCATGTCTCCGTCGAGCGTTCAACTGCTAGTCGCACCCACCGAAGAGTCGCTCGAACCGTCACCGAGTCGTAGTACCGTAGTCCGTCGGTTCTTGACCGCTGAATGTTGATCCAGCTTCACCGATACGAACCACCCGACTTGAGTGACATCTTGGTCATAGTCGGACCCCACGAACGTTCGGTAGTGATGTATCCTTGGTCATCTTGCATCGTGGTCACCACCTGTCGCATGACCGAGCGTTCGTGACTTGAGCAACTTGAATGTAGCCACTTCAGCGATTACTTGGAAATCACTACACCACAGTTATACCTGTGAAAGAAACCATGTCTCGCGCCGAGCGAAATAAGCTCTTAAAGCGCACTAAGAAAGGTGACGATGCGGCTGAGTTGGTTCCCGAAGGCTGCGACCTTTACCAACGAGCGTACATTTGTACGCACGATTGGAAGAAAAGGAGATCGCGGAGAGGAGGAAGCCGTCCGAAACAGCATATTCGGTTGACAGACTGTCCTTTCAGGTTTGTTGTTCAGTGGAACTTCGCGAGGGGTGAACTGGAAGTAAAAAAGAAGAAACGCTTACGTACTTACAATTCGCCGTACACTGAAGTTGTAAGTACGTAGTTGTTCCGGTCAACCAGCACCTCAAGCACAGCATGGTTTGTTGTAGATCCACGTTCCGACTAAGAACTTCAGTAGAGAACGTCGCGCAGGCAAAAACGATGCACAAGCGCTGCGTGAAGCTATGGCTCGGTTTAATTCAAGACAAATACCGCTTAAAATACAGAGACAGCAAGATCCAGCAGCGCTTTAGGTTAGTAGATAATACTCAGTATATTTAATAATGCTTTATTAAGACTTCAAAATAGTGGAGACACTGGCCGAAAGAGCCCCGGATTTCGAAAATATAAAATATTTAGATAAAAGTAATGCTTTGTTTGGATATGTAGCACAATTCTCCCTTCTAATCGATATTGGATATTTGATTAAATATGTTTTTCCCGAAAAATTAAGTAGCCGAGTTTGTATTAGCTTACATAGCGCACTCTTTCTGACGCGGCCAAGTCACCCAGCTCTGCTCGACCAGCATAACCATCGGCTCCCCGATATACGCGATGAGATAGGGATTGATCCACGTCGTGTCAAATGATACATTGATCATATAAAACGCTATAGCGGTGGTTATCGGGAGGTAGAACCGCACCGAGAAAAGGGTGAAGCTAGCTGCGTGTATGGCAATATCATTGTACCCACTCAAGGCGTGACGATGATCGTGCTGCTGGACTTCAGCCTGGAGATGACGAGGCGGCTTGCATGTATGCGTTCTTGGTCTTGCTATCAATTTTGAAAGTGGACATTGGATCGACTACAAGTGTTCCTACGCCTATTTGGGGCAAAACTCGACGGACAAATAGCTCTTTGACTTATCGTTTATATGGCATACAAAGACTTGGTGTCGTTTATCGCACTTAGCACGGACGACAGATGGCTTGTTTCTGCTCTTCAACCAAACGAACCGGCTGCTTGTCCAAAAATGGTCGGTCGGTCGGATAGGTTTACAAACCGCCATATATTTCACGGTCGGTCGCGTAAAGGTATAAGAAGGCGAAGATTTTATGTAAGTATTGTGTGCAAGTTGTCAGATTGTGAGGCACGTCGTCGGGACGCGGGGTGGAAGGAAGCAACGATCGCAGTCCGCATTTGCTCGCGCGTAAAGGAAAGGCCCGGTACGTACGCACGCTGCAGCAGCGGAGACTTGCTCTCTGTATAGTGGCTCCCCCACGTGTCGTCCTCCCCCTCTTGTGTTGTTGTCGCTGTGGCCGCTCATTCGCGTATTCGTCCATCGGCACAGGTTTCCACGTCCGATACATTTCCCCCCTCCTCTTCTCCCTCCTCTTCCACTAGACCAGCATGGGCAACAAGGGATCCAAGGGCGCTAAGAGCCTCCGCCCGCCTATCAAGAGCGATTCGCGCGGCTTCAAGTTCGGAAACTACGCCAACGGCGGTCGTGACGCCGGCAAGAGCGCGCCCGCCGCGCCTTCGTATCCGTCCAACGGACCCCCGCCGGCACCTGGTCAGGCGCAGGCCCAGCAGCAGCAGCAGCAACAACAGCAACAACAACAGACTGAGGAGGAGTGTACGTGGCGCTCTGTCGGGCATTGAGTAGATAGGAGTGTTCAGTGTAGCTGATGTTTGTGTGTCGCCTCATTGCTGCAGCCGATCTTGAAGACGACGACTCGGGTCCGATCGAGCAGGTGGCCATCGAAGATATGGACGGCCCCGCACGTCCGCAGACCAAGGTGAATGTAGAGGACTTCGACCTGCTCAAGGTGCTCGGCAAGGGCTCCTTCGGTAAAGTTATGATGGTGCGTAAGAAGGACACGAAGATGATCTATGCCATGAAGACGCTTCGCAAGGCCGCACTCGTGAAGCGTAACCAGCTGCTGCACACCAAGACGGAGCGCAGCATCTTGCAGAGCATCAAGCACCCGTACCTCACCAGTCTCACATACGCCTTCCAGACGCCCGACAAGCTCTACCTGGTCATGGACTACTGTGGTGGTGGCGAGCTCTTCTTCTGGCTCAAGAAGGACCGCCGCTTCTCACAGCAGAAGGCGCGTCTATTTGCTGCCGAGATTATCCTCGCTCTCCAGGAGCTCCACAAGCACGACATCATTTACCGTGACTTGAAGCCTGAGAATATTCTACTGGATCTGGAGGGACACATCCGCCTCACGGACTTTGGTCTCTCCAAGGAAGCTGTGACGGGCGCTGGCGCTACGGGTGGTACCAAGACGTTCTGTGGTACTCCTGAGTATCTGGCTCCTGAAATCCTGGAGAACAAGGGACACGGCAAGGCTGTGGACTGGTGGAGTCTCGGTACGCTTATCTACGAGATGCTCACGGGTCTCCCACCCTTCTACGACCAGAACATGCAGCGTATGTACGACAAGATCCTGAACGCGCCTCTGCGCTTCCCGTCGTTCATGTCGGCTGAGGCCAAGGACCTGCTCACTGGTCTGTTGACGCGTAAGGTGGCGGACCGTCTTGGTAGCGGCCCCACGGACGCCGAAGAGATCAAGTCGCACCCGTTCTTCAAGGGTATTGACTGGGAGGCTGTGCTACGTAAGGAGGTGCAGCCAGAGTTCAAGCCGCCTAACCGATTGGGCTCCATGGACACGAGCAACTTCGACGTCGAGTTCACTGCTGAGAAGCCAGTGGACTCGGTCGTCACTACGACGATGAGCGAGACCCAGCGCAACAAGGCACAGTTCCCTGGTTTCACGTACAACGCGGATACTATCGATGAAGACCACAAGGGCAACTAAGGCCTGCGCGTTGCTGTCGCTTGCGAGCTCCTCTGCCACCCCGGCGCTTAGACAAAGAGAGATCGAAAACCGAAGCAATTACAACAAAGGAGACTGGGCAGAAGTAGCAGGAGCGGACTTTGCAGCTCTAGCCCTTGCTTCTACAAGCGGTGGGCAAGTGGTGAGGCAATGTTTCCTTTTTCATAGTGTGTGGCCTCACTTCTTGGCCATTTCCATCCGTTGATCCTGTGTACATGCAAGACGACGAAGTAGGTAAGAAAACCACAAAAATCAATGGACGAATGAATGGACCGATTAATTAGGGACTCTTTTTGTTTGTCCATGTACCTATTGAAGCTCACAGCACTAGTTGCGTAAAGAAATCTATCCGTGTTGCATGGTGTCAGCTTTACGGCCTGCGGTTCTTCTTCTTGCCGCCAGAGTTAATGTGAACACCGGCAGCACCACCAGGGAAGTCCGAGTCTTCGTACGGGTTCTTATCACGTCCCTTACGTCCCTTTCGACCGTGCTTCTTCAATCGCTTGCTCACCGCGCGCTTGTCTTCGACAGTTGTGTCAAAATCCAATTCCTCGTCCACATTCGGCTCCGTCGATGCACGAGCCTCCTCGTTGACTTCGTCTTCAGTGGTTTCTGGTTCGACAAGGTCAGGGAATTGGGCCTTAGCGAGCTCATGGATGTCGAAGATGGTGGGGTCCGTGACGTCTGGCGGAGGGTGACAGTACAGCAGTCGACCATTCACGTAATGCCTCAAGATGTCGCGTGCTGCGCGTGAGGTGTCGGGGCCTCCCTTGCCCGTCGTCGTGTAGCCGCGGTTGCGAGCGTAAGACTACAGGAAAGAAGTGTGAGATGGATTACAACATTTGAGTGAAGTTTCGATACCCACTTCCAGGAGGGCGTAAATGCCGACAGGATCCGTTTCTTTTGCCGTCTTGGAGATAGGGATCTTGATTCCGTACGTTCGCTCGAACACTCGCTTCGGAATGCGATGACACAGGAGCTGGCACGGGGCTGTATTCACACAGGACGAGTATCAGAACATGGACGTTTACTACAACAGGCAATGCAATGCTTGAACGTACAAACATGGTCACGTAGCTGTGAGAGAGGAAGCACACCGCAGCAGTACATCTCAGCCTTCGAGTTGACGAAGCTAGGGAAGACGAGACCGGGGCAATCGCACAGCATGATCTTGTCGGACAGGATCATAGTCTACAAGTTGGATAGTAGCATTAGTCCAGTAAAAAAGAAAGAGAATAAAATCGCAAAAAAAAAAAACATAAACATTTGTACAAACCTGAAAGTGTTTGGTCTTGCCAGGGGTAGCACCAACAGCCACGCGCTGTGTCTTGTGCGAATACGTTGACGCACCCAGTAGCGCATTGATTACGGAGCTCTTTCCGACGTTGGGAAAGCCCATCATTCCGAATTTAATCAGCCCCTTGTCTTTCACTCGCACGCCCACTTCATCCAGCACGTCCGTGGCGATTTTTGTCACAAAGTCCAGCAGTTCGACACGAGAGAGAACGGGGTACGGGCTGGTCTCCTTCTTAGCAACCACCGCTTCTGCTTCCACAACCTGCGGTGCACCCGCAGGCTTAGCCTCATCATACTGGTCGTGGCTCTCGGCATTTCTCTGTTCCTGACGCAACTTTTTCGCCTCCTCATCGATTTCGTCCTGAGCCTCCTTGGCCGAAAAGAACACAAAGTCGATATTTTCCTTCTTGAAATGGTCTCCCCACGCCGTCCTGCATATCAAATATACCGTTAGATATTACCCAACTGGAAGCTACAACCATTCAACTCACCGTTGACGATCATCCAGGAAATCTGACTTGTTCACGATCAAAAGTGTACGACGGGGCGTCTCACCTTCCTTCGCGTACGCATCCAGATCAGTCGATCTGCAAACCAAAATACAGTGTAAATCACTTGATAAGGCAGCATTTAGCCTTCCTTACGGCTCGTACCGGTAGAACAGCGGGTTGCGAGCGTCCACGATCTGCACCATGATGTCACTTCGTTCACGGACGTGCCACAGCTGACGCCACACCTCCAAATTCTTCTCGAATGGGGTCACTTCCAGGTGATCGGACGATGCCTCCAGCCTGAAGCAAGCAGTACCATGTCAGCTCTGTATACACAGTATCAGCACAGCATCCCCCACTCACATGGCGATATCACGACGCCATTCCAGGAAGCTCTCTTTCTCCAGTCGGTTGAGCTCCTCGGCGGTCGTCGATTTGTCCCACTTCGGGCGACGAGGCACCTTCATCTCTGCAAACGTCATCTCCGGCATCACATTCTTGTCCTTCCTGTACTCAGCAGCACATAGTGAGCCACTTGCATCCTTCCGATCAACACGCTGTCAATCATTCAACGTACTCGACCACTTGCGGACCAGCGTCTGCCTCCTCCATAAGCATGATACTCTCCTTCACGGCTGTGAACTCTCGGTTGGCTAGCACGGCACTGGCCAGGAAATCGTCCTGCAATAGTAATACATGTACCCAGTTAACGCGTGGGGTGCTGTAGCCTGCTACTTTGCGTATCACCGCACCAGAGAGGAGCCTTCCAGATACGAAGCCAGCGCCACGGATGCATCGCCACCGTCGCGCTCGGACACGTGTTTGCCGGCGCTGGAAGCCACATCTTTCGTGCTGATGGGCGATGTCTTTTTCTGCGTGCGCATGAGGGCATTGCCCAGCCCACCCTTCTTGACCTTGGCACCTGTGCGACCCATTCTTCTTCCAGTCTACCAATGCAAATCAATGGAGGGCAACAGAAAAGTGTGGGTCACATAAATGACCGTTCACTTCAACATGGCTACAAATATCACCATGGATGCTGACTTGGCCGACATGACGATGACGCTGCGGGGCGAGCGGATCCCGCTGCGTAATGCCGTGTCCTCCGTATACAATGAGATCCGTCACGAGCTTTTGGTGGTTACGCCCACTGCGCTTTATCTGTACGGGAAGATGCCGACTGCAGGTGGAGATCTGCTCGCGACGCTAGTGGCAGAGGAGAACGTTCATTACCAGTTCGCTCTATGTCTTCCCTGGGTGAGTTTTACTGGTGACGAGCCGAAAGCGCTCTGCTGACTTTGGCCTTTATTGAAGCTGGACGCCTACTCCGTCGTTGTGACTACTTCGACGGGGCAAATAGAGCACCGAATTGTCAGGTACCAAGGATAAAGCTATGATGCTGTTATGCTGAAAATTTAACCATTAGGATGCACGCGCTGTAGTTCAGACCTCAAGACGTCGTTGACGTCCCATACACTGGTGGAAAAGGCTGGGGAGCAATTCTACACGGCGCTGGCAAATCCGCACCGACGAGAGCTCATTACTGCGGACTCAGACGGAGGGATCAAAGTGTGGGCACTACGCGTGATCGCTAGTGCACAGAACACTGGAGGGTTTAAGGGGGTGTTGCGAGTACACACAGCTGCGAATTCGGTGCGTCTAGAGCTGCTACTTGCATCACTTACGGCGGCTCTGATGCTAGTGTGATATCATTGTACATGTCCGAGTAGATAAAGAAGCCCTATTATCGCCATCTTCTAATGAGTTATGACGGGCAGAAAATCTTTGCTGCTACGAGCGCTAAAGTTTATGTGTTCGACGCAGCGTCATGTCACCGTTTGCCTTGTTGTCTGCGTGAGGCTCGACACACCATTTTCAGCGTGGAGTGTAGCGACAAAGATAACAGTGTTTATCTCGTGTTCAGAACCAATATGAGGTAAAGCAACGTGTTTTACTGGTATATCACAAGCATCTGACTAATACGTTTGAAATTAACCAGGAAAGTCTGTAAGTTCACGCTTGTCGTGAAAAAGGGGTTGCCGGAATTCCGAAAAGTCGGCGAGTTCGTGCACGATGAAGAAATTGCAGCGTTTATCGAGAATAGTCGAACTCCTATGAATTTAAATGGCACTGGCAACGAGGTCATGCTGATAGATATCTGTGCGAAGTTCACTACTGCGGATCTTACTGACTCAAGATCTGGTAATTGCGAAGATGATAGAGATGTTCAACCTGGCCATAAGCAATCTGCTATTGCGCTGCCGTTTAACCCTCCGTCAGAACGATACAACGCTCTTCATGCAGCAAGAGTAGCTGACGGACGGAATTTTGCTTTCGCGGTATGGTCGACTGGATTTTGCATTATGGAACTCCTCTTCTCGGATTCCCAGGGCCGACTGCCTTGCGATTTATTTAACGGCGAAGTTTTGAAGAGATTCGATGGCACTGAAGATGGTGGTTATATCTCCATTTATCAACAAATGCCTTCAACACAAGTGGTTGTGTTCAGGGAAGGGATCCCCACTTTTCGCTTTGCATCCCTACCAATGATCCCAGACCCTACCGAAGAAAGGAAAGAAAAAATCCTGCCCATTATTGACTACGTCATAGTAGCTGATTCCATCGTGGCTCTATGGGCTCATGGGTTAGTGAGGAAGTTCAATCTATTCGACAATCGAGGCTTCACAATTGCAGAGCCTTTTGAAGCGCCAAAGACAACCGCAACAGTGGTTATCAGCATTTTATTTGACGGGAACGACTGCGTTGTTGTCGGTGACTCGATGGGGTTCTTAAGCGTTTTCCCTCTCTTGAATGGCGATATGGAGCCTCATCGCGTAATAACCAGGAAGCAAGTGCATGCAAATGACAGGTAAGCTCTCTCCAAATTCTTTCAATATATACGCGGGTTTTATAAAAGTAGTTAAGCGTTTTGCTGTTTTTAACAGTGTTGCCGTATTGATTGATCCAACCATACATGCAGTAGCGCCTGTAGAAGGCAAGTTTTCACTACTGCCTGTTAGTCGAGGGGGTGATGTCAAGCACTGGCAGATAAAAAGAGTCTGTGCATCACCGAGCACTGATGCTGATCAAGGTTTTATATGGGAGCTGCTTACCTGCTTTCGGACCTATTCGCTCGATACTTCGACTGCAACTTTTGCGTTCCCCGAATTCTTGTTTTGTGGCTTTGATAGCGGCAGTGTTGAGTGCTGGAGGTTGCCGTCGAGTGGGAGAATCTCTTCACAGTCTTCTCGTCTTCAGCAGCAAGCTACAAACTGCATTTCAGTCGTGAAACGTGCCTTACACGCTATCGATTTGCATTTATCATCAGTTCGCAGCATATTATGTGAATCTGGAGCTGGAATTTCTGCCATCACTAGTCCACAGCCTGCTGTTGACAACTTCTCGTGGGTCTTTTCGTATGATGAAGACGCTATCATCCTGATTTGGTGCTTTTCTCTCGACTTTTTCTTCCCGCACCGACGGATTAAGGTTCTCGAGTTCATCAAAGGCATCTACATAACTCCAGTGAATGGGTAAGTGTACGCTGCAATAGTGACTGGGAGGCGAGTATATGTTACTGACTGTAAACTTGAACTTGTTATGCCTAGATTTTTGGATCTCTTCGCTTACACTAATCGATGCATCGACCGGGTAGATCATCTCGGTTCAGGGGACAAGGAAGCTGTACGACAGCGTCTTCAGCGTGGACGGGATCTCGTTGCTCAGCGGGATCTTAAGGGCCACGATAGCGGAGGAAAACATTTGAAAAAGTTTGAAACGCGTCGAGAAAACACTTCAACGGGTTTGAAGACGAGTACATTTACGCCAGACTCATTCGGTCGGAGCGCGTGGACGGCTGAGACTCCTTCTGTTCGGATAAGCATCACGTTGCCTGCGGTCGAAGACAAGGTAAATTCTGTCGGTAAAACACCTACAAATGCTTCTCCTGTAAAGGCGTTCGTAGAGGAGTCCACGCCAACTCCGACGTCAGTCAGTGGCAAGCTTCTTGAAAGCAAGGACGTATCGGGTGAATTTAATAATCTGCGAAGTGTTCTGAGCTCGTCTCCAACGCGTATAGTGGATCGACCGCCGTCCAAATTCAGAGCCCGATCGCCACGTTCACCTAAGAGCTCCTCACAAAATTCGTCTCGGTCACCTCGACGTAGCAAAAAGAATCCATTCGAACAAAAAACTGCTCGTGATGCAACAGCAAATGCTCTGCCAAGAGAGAATTCACTCCCTAGTAGTTTCCAGCAAGCGAAGCCTCGTGTGTATCGGAATGTTGTCATCCCTTTGGATTCGCTTTCATCGCAAGCTCGCTGCGCCGTTATTTCCGCTGGAGATGCTTACGGATCACTGTCACCTAGTGATGAAGTCGAGCCAAACATGCCGGGTGCTGCCAATGTCCCTGGAAGCGTTAGTGGCATGAGAACTCCTGACTTTGGAGTGCAGGAGAAGGTCGCAGTGGTCGCACTCGTAGAAGATGAGGACGAATCGATTTTGTTGCTAGATTATCAACCGGGAAGTCGTCGATCGAGACAGCGTCTATCAAGGAAGCAACCGGATAAGGAGATCCACGACACCTCGAAACCTTCCTATGAGATCCCCTTCTTACAATGGGAACGAATGTCGGAGCATGACCGAAGAGTAGAGCTTATGGCAGCGTGCAAGTCGAGATGTATTCAGGAAGACGCCAAGAGAGATGACGTCTTCGTGCCACCCATCGAAGACTTTGAGAGCGTAGAGATACCGGTGCAGTTGGGAGTACGATCATTCACGAGGTGGTTCGCAGCAACACATCGTCATCACCAGCGAATTCGGGAGCGCTTTCTCACTGAGGAATTGCTGTTTGCAGCAACTGATCCAATTATCCGCCAGAAATTAGCAGACGTGGGTCTCTCACCTCCCCCAGCCGAGCAGATCGGTCAATCTATCTCAGCTGCATGGCAAGAGTTCGTTTCTTGGTACTGCTTGGGTCAAACCTCCCGACATCAGACCATTCCACCTGAGGTGTTACAAAGAGAGCGATTGAAAGCTCGGACTGAGTATTTGGAGTTACGACTGCGTATGGTTGCTCAATCTGAGCTAGAAGTCCAAGAGGAAGAGGAGAGAGCGGGGCCTTGCGAAGAAGAGTGTGCACCACCTCAGCAGGTCTTCATTTTTGAGCACTTCGTGAAGCGTTTACTGACCGATAAGGACAGCCCGACGTCATGGGAAAACACGAGTCTGGAGACCCAGCAGAAGGAAATCATGCTGGCTTTGATGGACCCTGCAGTTCAAATCGCAGCCATGAGGAACGATATCGAGCTGCCCGACGTCTCTGGCTCGTGCATGGAGGACTTTGATATCTTGGCTTTAGCAGGCAAGTTCGTTCCGTGGTGGACAGCCAGTCGTAATATCCACCGACGCGATTTCCTTAAACGCGAAGCTCATGAAGCGTCGACAAACAAAGCGATTCTGGAGATCTTGGAGAAGGAGCGGCAGAATGAGAATGGAGAGGGGGTCATCGAAGACTTCTTCGAGTCGTACTTCAGGTCCGAGACAGCGCGACATACTTTCCTGAAGAAGAAGCTCTTCTACTTGAGACGCAAGAGTCGAATCGCTAGTGTCGCTCGGTATGGAAAACTCCCAGCGCCACTTGTCATGGAGACGTTGCCGCTCCCTCTTGTGACTTTGTTCGGGTTTGTCGAACGCGAAATTGTCGACAAGACTGAAACTCAAGAGTTGATTGAAGTCGAAGATCAGGAGGTACCGGAGGATCCCGAAGTCGTAATAGTAGAGCAATCCAACGATGACTCCATTGATAACCAACGTGAACAGGAAGAAGAGGAGCTGCGAAGACTAGAAGATGAAAATGCAAAGATCACGCTGGAACTCATCTATATGGCACGAGAAGACGCCCTCTCGCGCGAGTACAACGACAGCTTCGTGGAGAGCGATGAGGAGATTGAGGAACCATCTCTAGTTGTACCAAAGCGGACAGATTTCTCACGGTCGTACTTCTTTGGCAATCTGCCACCGCATTATCGAAAGGTGGCTTCATCTGGATGGCGAGCTGGCAGTGGGATCGATAACGGGGACGAAGAATTCGAGGAAGAAGAGCAGTTGGAGCGGGAACGTGAGCGTCAACGGTTGCTGGAAGAGCAAGAGGCTGAGAGGCTTCTGGAGCTGGAGCGTCAGGCGGAGCGGGCTCGCATCGAGAAGGAACGAGAAGAGAAAGCGTTCCAATTCCGTCGTGTACGCCAAGCTGAACTGAGGAAGGTGTTGCAGCACCAAGCAGAACTCGAAGCTCAGCGTAAAGCGGATCTTGAGCTTGCGCGTGAACGAACCGAGCGAAGCCAAATGCAGAGAGAAGATGAATACTCGTCTTGGCAGCGTGATCAACTTCTGCGAGACCAGAACAGGATGCGACTTGAGGATCAGCTTGCCTGCCAGATCAGAAAGGAGCTACGTGAAGCTGCTGCTGCGAGGGTCCGTCAGCTACTGCACGAGCAGGCTTGCATGTCTGCAGAGGATCAGAGATCTTCACTAGTCGCCAGACAACGGCAGGAGCTCGAGCGCAACCGGGCTGTGCGCTCTGCATTTCTTTCTGAGCTCTACGCTCCATTCCATCCATTTTACCAGGACTCGGCGGTTGCATCCGAAGACTTTCTTCCTCAACTTCAATGGAGACTGGAGCAAGAGCAGCTACGACGAACGCCAGTGAAACAACCAATTGGCCGCTATACGATCCCACTCGAGGAGGCTCTTGTCTTTGATGAACTTGACCAGGAGCCGTATCTTGCTCGAGATTCACGAAAGTTTAAGCTCCTCATGGGTCTACCACTGCGAACTCCAAGCAGCCAAAAGCGCCCTCGAATCCCAACAGCAGATGCCATCATCGCAATGCGGCAGCAGCAACGGCAGCTTGCTGAGTTTGGTGAAGAGCGCCAAGAAATGTTGACGAAAGACCTTCCATTGCCACACAAGATTAGACCACAGAGTCAAATCGACAGTTCTAGTGAGCGCAGCCGCCTACCAGCCATCACTCCTCACACCCGTTCCATTGGCGGTCTGACTGACCTCAAAGAAGCTTGTAGGAAGCAAAGCACAGCATCCCCTGCCAAACAAAAATCCAGCAAAAACAATCAGCAACAACAGCAGAGCCAGCAAAATCAGTCGCTGCCATTCTTTCGCGGAAACATGCTTGTACAAGGTCACGGCCAAGCACGATCAAGAGACTATGCCTAATAGTCCCCACCATTTCGTTCAGTCGAAAGAATTAATACTGCTCGTGTAAGTCTATCCTTCCATCACAACTTCCGTGGTCTGCGCGTGAGCGGCCTACTCGAACAAGAAACAGCATTAAGCGTTAGTAAATAGTTCGGTATACGTTCCTTACTGAAAAAAAATCAAGCACGCACCTCTAAGATCCGCTCAATAGGGACCCCACCCGACCGCGCGTTGTACTGAAACAAAATTTTAGTCCAACTGTCCGGGAGGGCTCGCTGGGGTGAGCATCGTTTCACAAATGTCAGACCAGTTAGATGCGGGGTTTGGCTCTCGTCTACTTCAGTCTGCTCGAAAGAAAAACTCGCGAGGTCTCCTTCGTTCAGCTACAAGCAACAGTTTGTCGATGATAACTAGTAAGCCACCATACCAAGAGTTAAATTCCACATACAAACCTCATGCTCCTGGATGAAGTCTTGATTGGCGGTAAACAAGGCAATGCCTTCCAACGTCACAAACTCGTTGTCTCCTTCAAAACGGAGTACAATGGACGGCTTTGCCGAGTAGACGAAGAAGCGACTTGTGTTGGCATCTTTCCACACCAGCGCCAGCGGTGACAGACCCATCTCGTAGTGACCTGCCTTCATGTAGAAAAGTAGGCCATCTCTGCACAACACGCGCAATTAACAAGTAAGCTGTAAGTAAATCATTGACCGATCACCACCCAACAGAAGACGTACTTGAGAAAAGGATACGTTGTGGAATATGCCGCCATGATACCTTCTTGGTCGCTCTCATAGCTCGGAACGGGCTACACATATCCAATAGTTAGACTAAGTATGGCATCAAGCAGCCATCTTTGCGGGCGCTTCACTCACCAAGAATCGGAACGGATTGGCAGGTGCTGTCATCCCAGTGGCTCCTTCTGACAGCTTATCGCGCATCCAGTACAGTCGAAACTCCGTGGTGCAGTTGTAGAGCAAGTATCCCTTCCAGCACATGACGTCCAGCACGTAGAAAGTCTCGTTCTGCTCCTGGAAAATACAGTCCAGGATGCAGTAGCCGTCGTTGGATTTGTTGGTTTTGTGAGAGCCGCAGGGCAATGCCGATGGGAACTTCTTCAAGATACTCCCTGACGGGATCCGAGCAATGGTATTACCTCTACACATAGCCACAGACAGTAAATCAATGAGTAACCTCCATCCGTACCCGCTAATTACGCAACTGGAGCGTACCCGTTGGCCACCACGAGACACCGCTTGCCCTCCGGACGCGGCAGAACATACCAGCCCTCACCCAGCAAGCTGCCATTGCCGTTGAGGTCCTTGGGGATGTCAATAAGCCACTCAGGTGTCATCAATTGCTTGGAGAAATGTTCACGTCGCTGTTTAACGCGCTCTTCACGGGTCCGGCGCTTGGATGTAGCGGATATGACGCCATCCATAGGTTGCGCGTCTTCTCCTCCATGGGGCGACGGTGGCTCCTGTTGCTGCGCCAGCTGTCTCGCATGTGCTGTGAGGTCTCGACGAGCCTGTCGTTGCTGCGCTAGCGTCTCTCGGCGCCGCGCAGCTGCGTCCTTAGTCCAGGGCTGTCGCTTTATTGCAGTGCGCCTTAGCATTATCGAAATGAAAATGTAGCCATATCAGCATTTGTTTTGGAGTTGCGTACATAAAATACAAACCATCACTTCACAGAAGACAAGCATGAGTGCGGAGGCGGCGACGACGGAGGTGGTGCTGGCGCGCGAGTGCGAGTACCGCGTGGAAGTACCGCCACAAACAGAAGTGGGTATCAAGCTTAAGAGTGGATCGGCCGAGCTCTTTGGCGTGGAGCTGGCCATTGATCATGAGTACGTGTTACGTGATCGCAAAGTGGCTATTTTCACATGGTATGGCTGCACGCTGGAGGTGCGTGGCGCTCCCGAGGAGGCCTACACGTCAGAGGAGACGCCTATGGACAGCTACCTTAACATCCACGCTCAGCTGCAGCGTCGTCGCGAACTGTCCAAGGTTAAACATGCCGCTGGCCCACGGGTGCTTGTCTGTGGACCCGTGGACAGCGGTAAGTCCACGCTCACGCAGATCCTCGCCAACTACGCTCTGCGTCTAGGCGAAAAGCCCACGCTCGTGGAGTTGGATGTGGGTCAAGGCTGCCTGAGCGTCCCGGGAACGCTCTCGGCGTCGCCGCTGGACATGAACTCGCTCAGTATTGAGGAGGACTTCATCCTGACCAATCCACTAGCCTACTTCTACGGCCACACTGCGTCTTCTGAAAACATCGAGCTCTTCCGCTACCAGCAGCACCAACTGGCTAGGGCAGTGAAGAGAAGATTGGCTAATGATGGGGAAGTAAACGCGTCTGGGTGCGTCATCAACACTTGCGGCTGGGTGGACGGCGCAGGCTTTGACCTACTGGTGCACGCCATCAAGGACTTCGACGTCGACGTTGTGCTGGTCATCGGTCAGGATAGACTCTACAGCCGCCTACAAAGCGCGCTGACGGGTGCGAACGCGAATGGCGTGGATAGGTCCATCGTCAAGCTGTCGCGGTCGGGTGGAGTGGTCCCGCTAAACAGCAAAATGCGCTCGGCGGCGCGTATCAGCTGCATTCGCGAATACTTTTACGGTGCTCACTCGCTGAGTCTAGCAATCCCCACGCTGTCGCCCTGTATCAATGAGTTCTCGTTCGATGACGTTTCATTCTTCGCGATTAAAGGTACGCGGTGGTATGTTTAAGATTTGAGTGGGCTACTACTGACGTATTTAATGCTACCGTGCACAGACATGAAGGTGTCGGACGTGATGCTTCCAGTGGGTCAAGTGGAGACGCAGACCGACCGCCTGCGCGTGGTGTCCGTGGAGAAAACGGCTGACCTTGGGCACTCGTTGGCGGCTGTTGCACACCCGCGACACGGCCAAGACGCTTCCTCCTTCTCGTCAGCAGACCTCTCGTGGCTCCTAGGAGCCCCTGCAGCAGGCTTCGTGTTCATGTACGTGTGTGCCAGTGATATGATTGCATTGATAAGACTTTCCTTACATTTTTTTGCACTTGTTTTGTTGTTCAGTAAGGAGGTTCGAGTGGCCGAACAAAAGCTGGTGCTGCTTGTGCCGTCACCGGGTCCGCTGCCTTCGCGCAATCTGTTGGTGGGCTCTATCAAATGGATGGAGTAGATTTTCACCCAAATACAGTTAGCTTCTAGTGAACGAGTTCGCATTATTACGTGCCGTCATCTCATACTACTCGGATGCTGGCCAGTTTTTGGAGTACCCGAGGAGTAACAGGATACAAAACTTGCACGACACTTGCGTCTGACACTTCGACTTACAGTCCCCAGCCTTGGTCGGGTCTATTCTGTCGGTACCACTGACCACCACCCACGTCGAGGGCACGATCAAACTCTCCAGCACTGGCGACAATCTTGACAATGTGCTTGTACATTTCCACATTCGTGTCTTCATCCAGTCTCCCAGTCATCTCATCATACATCGTCACAGCAGCACGCCAGTCCCCCTCACGCTCGCACGACGACACAGCCAACACGAGCAGTTGTGTATGAACAGCCATCGACATATTGGTCGGCAAACTACTGTAGATCGCAAGCACAGTCTCGTGATCCTCAAGCTCCACGGCCGAGCGCATCGCCAGCACGTAGACAGCATCATTTGGGTATTCCAGCAACGAGTTCTGCCCTTTAGACTCGCGAGTTTCCAGGTACAGATTAAACATCGCCAGCACATCCGAGTGGCGTTTGTTCTTGGCCAGATACTTTATGAACGCAGTGAATGCGAAGGTGGACACTAAGCCGTCCGTCTCCATCATCTTGTGCAGATAAGCCGACGCCGCCGCGTACTTGTCAGCAGCTAGGAAGACTTCAAGCATGTGGTGGTGCGTAACGGATGAAAGAGGTTGGCCACGATCAGCGAACTCAGCCAGGATCGCCACTGCCGTCTTGTCATCCTTTAGACCTTCACACGCACGAATCAGGAAGTTGAGAGACTTGGAGCTTTTTGCTCGGCGTCGGCAGTTCCTGTTCTTCCGCCACAAATCCACGATGGCCTTATAATCCTTCGCATTGTAGTACACAGACATAAGCACCTCAAAGTGCCAGCGATCCAGGGAAACATGTTGCTCATCCACTGAAAACGCATCCTTGCCTTGAGTCGCTTGTGACCAGTAGTGCTGGGCCAGTACCACATCGCCGTTCAAAGCGCAGCCCTCCAATAGAACGTTGAGCGTGATAGAATCCCACTTGATACCAGCTTCGCTCATCAGTGACAAAATAAAAGGAAACATGTCCAGTCTCCGTGAGCGTACTGCAGCAAGTAGCAGCGAGTTGTAAGTGACGATATCTGGGGAAATTGTAGCTTGACTCCGCATGTCTTCGAAGACTTCAAGCGCCTTCTCCATGTTGCGAGTATTGCCATAGGCCGAGATCATGCAGTTGTACGAGTACGTCGAGGGTACAGCGTGATTCTCCACCACTTTGAAGATGCGGCGAAGTTGTGTCACGTCCGAAGTCCGTGCGCAGGAGCTAAGAGCGGCGTTGCAGACGTTATCACCCGGATAAACTCCGTCTTCTAGTAACAACTTGAAGAGTCTGGAAGCATAGTGATGCTGGCGATTGCGCGAACATGAGATAATTGCACACGTGAACACCTCAGTCTTGTGTGCGTCGTCCATGTATGGAATAGAGTTCACAAGCTCCACGATCTCCTCCCAGCGTTCCATTCGCGCATACGCCAGGATCATTGCGCCGTACGTGCGTGCATTAGGCTGTACGTTAGAGGATATCATCTCGTTCAGCAACGTCAGAGCCATGGGGGCATCGTACTTGCCGCCGCGAGCGCAGGCGTGGATGGCACTAGTGAAAGTAATCACGTCTGGTGCTAAGTTGAAGTGCTTGGCGATCTCCAGCACCCCCAGAGCCACCTGTGGATTACCCATTCTGGCACTCGCTGCTGCAACGCGGTTGAGACGGTCGCGGTTGGGCACCTTAATCTGGTTACGCAGCACATCGAGCGCCATTTTGCTGCGATTCATCTTGATGAGCGTGCAGACGATCATGACCAGCTCTTGGTCCGTCCAATTGTTGTTCAGGATCGGGAACTCATCCATATACTTGCGCAGCATCGCCGAGACCTTGTTAGAGCTCATTCCCTCAGTCAGCAGCACGCGGAAGGACACACGATCCATATCTGCCCACCACTTGTTGCCCTTGCCCTTCTTCCGGCGGTATCGGTTCTTCTTGGGCGACTGCTTCCAGATCGCAGAGCTGGGTCCGTTGCTCTGCGCTGCGTCTCGAGTCCCCGGCGAGTGCGTACTCATGAGGTTGAAACTCTTGGTACTAGTCGTAGTCTTACGGCTCTGGGGCTTGTCCAGGGACTCGGTGGGAGTGGCGCTATCCTCGTTGTTGAAGCTGACTGCGTGAGTAGATGCACTGGGCGCTTGTGTCGAAAGGTTATGCGCCAGTATCCGCGGGGGCGACTGAGATGACCAGCGAGCCATTCGCCACAGCGAGCGCCGCGCTTGCTGCACCACCATCGGTTGCATCATCAGAATCTCCAAATGTGGGGACAGTGAGGATCGACTGGCGCTCAGTATGGTCGCAGTTCTATGGCACCTAAAAACGGCCTTTTTATCTCAAGGGCAAATGTAGCCACGACTCAAATAAATAATACGTATCACAAACTTTAGAAATGAGTCGTTAGAAATCGTGAAGAAATAGTTTAGAAAGCGATTTAGGATTCATGTAGCCATGAGCCAAATAACTCGCACAAATCACAAATTAAGTGACTCCGACCACCATTGCCATCCAAACTCACAGTATCAACCTCTTGGCGCCATGTCTTCTGTGCGCGCGCGCTCACCGCGCGAGCTGGTGGCCGCGTGCATGGATCACATCGCACTTGAAGGAAGCGCTGGCCTGTCTGTGGCTTCTCTATTCTCTAGCGTTGAGCCGAGCAACGACGTTCTCGTGCGTCGACAGGTATGGCGGCTGTTGCGCTCGAGTCGCGGAGTTTTGCTTTTTTTTCGAGGCTTCGCGTCCTCCAGGCAGACATCCAGCAAGAAACGCAAACGACCTGGACCCGCTGACAATGACGAGAACCTGGTCGAGATCAAGTGCGAAATGCTGCAAGCTGCCGGGGCTTTAGCGTTTGATGACACGGCAGCTCTGACGACCGACGAACTAGCGCTCCTCACGTACGATGAAGCAGTGGATGAGCAGCTGGAACAGGACAAACAGGTGGTGGTGGCAGCATGCGAAGAACTGCGCCACCGAGCGCTCAATATCCCAGTGAAGGCGATCGCCGCGGATCTCGGACCGGAACATCTTGTCATCCTCGAGGCGGTGGGCCGTGCGCGCGTACAGGGAGTTACAGTTATGACGTTGACTAATTTACTGAGTGGTGGCACAGTAAAAAGGCTGCACAATTGTTTGGATACGCTCATTTCGAACGGACTGGTGGTCAAGCGGATGATGATCGTGGCTCGACCATCGATGCGTCGACTGAACATCATCCACCTGCCACGGTTCGCTGCAGAATTCAGACCTCAAATGTTTGACGAATCGGCAGATTTTGAGTCGGACGAACAGAGCAGGAAGATTTTGTGTGCAGCAGCGGAGAAGTATTTGAAAGGACTGCCGACTCACTCGTCGGTTTTGTCGGATCTCGGACGCGATCTGAGCTTGCAGAAGCGGCACCTGGAGGTATTACGCTCCCATATTATGCAGGAGTGTAAAGTGGACGAGAATTTCCCGCTGGAGTTGTTCCAGGCAGTTTTGCAGCCGTCGCGACGTGCCAGTCTCGAACCTAAAATTCTAAATTGCGTGCGGTACAAATCGCCAAACACCCGCAAAAACTCGGCATATCGTCGCGGTATTGTGTTGGAGCTCGGTTTGCTTCGCCAGATATATGGGATTATTGAGGACAGCGCCGAGAATGGAGCCACAATTATCGATTTACGAAACCAAATTGTGCTACCAGGGAGCAAATTGCCCTATAAATTGGTGGGCGTGTTGGCCGGAATGTACAGCTTGAAAGCCGAGTCTATTATCTTGGGAAAGAACAAAGCTTTCCGACTGTATTTGGACTCGATGGCACCCAGGGCTAACAGCAACAAGGACCAGAAGATCGCCGACAACACCTTGCCGCAAGATAGCGAGACGTCGAAAGGTGAGAATGGAGACGAAGTACCAGTAGCTACAGGAATGAAGGTGGAACGACATTACACAGTTCGAAACAATAAGGCATTGAAAGTGGCGCTTGGTGGAGCAGAAGTCGATGGGACGAGTGCTCGACGTCGCGAACACATTTTAGAGCGACTCGAGGACGAGAAGATAATCAGTCTGTCGTCGCTGCGTGACAGCGTATTTAGTATGGAGAAGCAGCGCGCAGAGATAAACTTCACCAACGCAGATGGCGAATCCCAAACCCACAGCAATGTGAATAGTTTAATGTCGCCTGCTGCAGTGGGGAAGGTGGACACGCGGTCGATTTTTCGCATTGCAACCGAACTGGAAGTCGCGAAGAAATTGAGATTATTGCAGCTCCCTTTGCCTGCACGTAATGTTTCGACTAAATTCCGTGCTCTCCGCTGTGTCGTTGCGCCTGGATACGAGCACAACGATGTTTTCATTCAAGGTTTTGTCAAGAACTACTGTCGCGATGAGCGCTTGCGGCGTATTCACCGGAATGCTGATCAGAGCGAAGTGGTTCGTTTTCACAAGATTGGAAGTGAAAATAATAAGGAAATGGAACCTGGATCATCTCGAAAGAGGCCACGGGCCGATTCAAGGAAATCTAAACCGAACACTAATGAGACCAAGGACTCGATATCTGATGCAGATGGTGTATCGGGTACTGGAATCGAAACAATTCGACATGCTTCTGACATCGAATCGGAGACTATCAACCCAGCTGCACCTGGGAGGAATGAGATAAGCTACAAGATTCGACGCTTTGTGAGCCAACAGAAGTCGGGGATTCATAACCAGCAATTCAGGAAGCTCGGGTTCGCTTACGGTGTCATGTATCGATGTAAAATTCTACATAGATTTCTGTGGACTACACTGCATGAAAACGGGTCGAACCTGCAGCTCCCTGGTGATGGAAACGACGCATCTATCCAAAGCTTGAACGAGGAAGGCAATTGCTCTGCTACGGGTGACCAAGCTCCACATCCAGGGATTGTGTTTTCACGTGAATCAGTATTGCACTCGATGCCCGTGCACTTATACATCCAGATCTTCTCGGGTGGAGGGATTCTGACAGACGCTGAGTTTGCTATCGTTGAGGAAGCCATTGCCCACAAGCATACATTTGACGCTATTCCGGAGGCACTCCGCGAAAAGATTTGGTGCCACGAGTCTCAGCGAACATCAAAAGTTTTGGGCACTCTTGCAGATTTAGGGTTGGTGCAACCGCACAAGATCGGAATGAAACACCTGGTTAAAATCCTTCGAGCCGGGTATACGGATGGGCGGGACGGTGTGCTATCTCGTGCGCTCAAGGACAACGCACTGGGTGGGCTTTTTCGGTTTAACAAGCAGGTCAGAATTATGCTGAACGACTGTGACAACAAGGACGACACCGAGGATGGTACAGAACGCCGTGGTGTGAACGAGCTTGACTCGATCCGTATTGTTGGATTTACGGAGAAGACGTACAGCTTCTCAAACACGCTACCGCTCCAGTTTTCGTTCGAGTCGGGAGATGATGTTGATCGCTATTGGGAAGCTCTCGAATGCCTTTGTCTAGAGCAGATGGCAATGGAAGTGGAAACACCAAGAAGAAATGAGCCAGCCGTGTGTAAGGTACCTAAGCCTGTTAGGACGCGTGCTCGACGAATGCTTCGTATCCTCGCATGGATACCGAAATCGCGGAAACCAGTAGCCAAACATAAACGTGAGGAGGGAGGTGAAGGAGACTCTTCTCAGTTTAAGAGCAGCGGTATTGTGTCTTCTAATATCCGACTTCGCAAAAGGCGGCGACAGGTTCAACCTAATGGCGATGGCAGTGATGGAGTCAGACGGAAGCATAGGAAGAAATACCCAGACGACTTGGACGAGGACCCGTCGAACTCTGAAACACTCACCTGGACGGACGAGCACGAGCAGCTTTTAGTGGAATATTTTATTGACAACTGCAAAAGCCGGTGGAAGATTGCCATCCCGCAAGGTTTACAACGTGAAAAGGAGCAAGTCGCTTTCCGAAACCATACGATTTCACGAACAGGTTTCGGTCTTGTGGCAATCGCACGGAAACTGGGCAAAAGAAAGATTGACGTGAAGAAACGTCTAAAAGAAAAACTCATGGAGCCTGTGGTGAAGCTGTTGTTCGAGCGCGCAAAGCGGGAAGCGGCTCTGGCTGACAACCCTGGCGGTCTATTTGACGAGGAAGTTGCGATTCAAGGATCGACGAGACTTACAGCACTCTTTCGACGCGCAGTGATGATGATTGTGTCTCCCAGAGAAGAGTATCATCCACTTGTGGCTGAAGAACTGATCTCGTTCTGGACTCCACACGAGATTCGACAGGTTTGGCGATATCTTTGGTTAAAGAACTGGATCGTCCGTGCATCAGAGAAGGAAAGAGGTCGCGGCTATTGCACAAGCAAGAGACTGCAGGACTCACTCAAGGTAACGACGTTGTCGTATCCTTTGCTGTTATTTCAGCAGGCTGTGGAGCAGGAGAGTATGGTTAGTTCTACACTGGAGGAGATTGCGGGGGACTCGAAAGATGTGAGACAGAGTGATCAGCTCTTCGAGGATGATTTTCCAACAAATGCTACGCCGGGCCAGTGTGCTCTTGAACTGGGATGTCAAGTGCTTGGAACGTGCTCGCTTACAGCAGTTCACTCCTCGTCTTTTGATACGGACAAGGGGGTAGAGGACGCTCTAGCAACTCAGCAGACAAACGGCAAGAGATTACCTAGTTCTACGAAGAGGGAAAGTCTCTTAACGTGCAAGAGTCTGAAGGACAGGTCTGGCTTCGCTGCTCACTTGGCCAACAAGGTGAATGTCGCGAGGGCGTCCGATCTCATCGACAGCTGGCGAGTGGAGACCAAGATGCATGCTGTGAGTGTGGAGGACGCAGATCTGCTGAATGCTTGCGAGGCGTTTTCTATGGAAGAAACCGACGACAACAATGGACTGGATGAAGCTGCGTCTCGACAGTGCAAGGAATCGGATGAAGTGCTGAGTCAATCTGTGGTTGCTCACGTGCGTGAAGGCGGAGAGGAAGGTCTGACGTCATCATCTCTGATGGATAAAGTATGCTCAACAAGCGACGGTGAACTGCGAATGAGTGTGGCACGTTGTCTGGACGCGCTTGTTGACCAGGGCGAGCTCATTTGTGTTAACGCGTACTACGATCAGCGCTACATCGTGAAGGAACATGGAGACGTGTGGATGTTACGACCGTTCTCGCTGGTTTCCAGCGTGACTTCATCGTCGACACCCCAGGTCGTTTTCGAAGGAGAAAAGGACACACTGTCATTCCCTTGGCTCAAGATGGACGGTGGAACAAATTACAAGTTCCTCTTCTCTATCCAGCGCAAGTTGCTATCGCTGGTAATCCAGGCCCCAGGTATCACGGAAAAGCGTGCTCACACCAAGATGAACAAATTGCTGTCGTTGCAGGACACTCGGGAGGCGATGTCGTTACTAGTGGATGAAGGACTGGTGTACGCTCGGGCAGTCACTCACTCTGTTGCAGCTCAAGCCACAAGTCTATTTGGATCTTCAGTGACACAGCCCTCGGTTCCTAAAGTTGTGAAGATGGTGGGAAACGTGTTGGCTTATGATCGCTCAGTGTTTGAAGTGCATTATTTCCCCCATGTCGAGTGCATCCAGCGGTTCGGAAGCATTGTGCAGGATTATCAAAACGAAGTGTTTCCGAACGATTGAAAGTACTGAAGTGCACACAGCCCGAAGCCTGGGTTGTATCGTGTATAATATATCTCGTGAGGGCGAACGAAAGCCTTGGCATTGAAGAACTCAAGCGTGTACAGGAAAAAAGTCAAGTCGGACTACCCATACCTTTCCACGAGCCACACAAGCCGAAAGTCTGCAGAGTGTTGCTGGATACTGATCCACGCAAAGACAAAGCTATCAACAATAATAAAGACAGCACTATGCTGTCAGCACCACCTCAGTACTTTCCATAAGGTTTCTTATCAGTTTTAAATGTACTCAAAAGAGGATACTGGCTGAAGACCAGCCAAGAAAAAGAGACGCAGCCTACAGCTTGGACGCCGCGCGCACCATCGTGGCCGAGATGATGCCGTGTGGCTCGTCCGTCGGCAGGAACACTTCGCCGTGCGGATGGATGTTCTTGCAGCCAAAGCGGGACAGGTCGATGGGATTGTTGTGGATGTTAGGCATTGTGATCTTGATGTCTTTGACGTACGGGCACTTCTCCAGCACAGCCTCGCCCATTTTGTACAGCGTAAACTGCACGGCAGGACTGGACACACCCACATCGGCTGGACCCGCAAACGTCTCAAGTAGCACGTTCTTGATCTCTGCCACTCTGGCAACGAAGTCTCCGCCGATGGCGTCGGGTGTATAGCTCCACGTCGCCGTGACACATGTGCAGACCAGGCGGTCAGGTACGTCCGGTAGCGTCGTGAAATCATCGCGGAAGAAGTCGACGAAAGAACTCTGCGTGGTTTTGAGCACCTTGAGGCCGTCCACACCGCCTTGCACCGTCACATCTGGGGCGCCGTACGCCGACTTGCGAGCCACCACACTATAGAAAACGAACAAATAAGCAACACGTGACAGTGAGTGTATGTTGCAGGCTATACCAAGTTACAGTGATCGACATACTAGGCAGTGGAGAAGCCCGGGCTGGCGCTGACAAAGGCGTGATGATGCGGACGTGTCTTACCCTTGGAGTCGGGCACCACCACGCGCTGCCATGGCGTCTCAAACAGCTTCACTTTGGCCACGCTGATCTGGTAAAAATGTCCACACAAGCAAGCACGGTTAGCTCGTAGTCTACCCACCTTTGGTACTGGAAGAAAGAGAGACGTACAATGTCTGGGTGCTTCGTGACAAAGTGCTTGGCGAGGATAACGCCAAAATCCTCGAGCGAAGCGAACTCATGCTTCTTGGCCAACACCCACACCGTATTCTTGACCGAGTCCGTGGGAAGCACGCGGCCATTGTCACCGTCATAGTAGGCACTGGCGGCGGGTGCACCCTCCAGTAGCACCTCCGCCTCCAACTGGATCACCGAGTGCTTCTCGGGTGTGCGAGTCACCTTGAGCATACGCACGCGGCCCTTACCGTGCTCGTGTTGCAGAAGTTTCACAACCATTGGAACACGTAAAGAGAGAAGAAGAAAGACGGGCAAAGATTGACGACGTTGGAGGCTTGAGCCGATTCCTTCCTGGGCGCAAATCGCGGAATGACCTTGCAGCGACTGTCGGCGAAGTTGAAATGGGGGCCCAGATGATCTCTGCGTGCACGCATTCAGCATACCCGCTCTTAAAACAATATATTGAAGTGATTATATACACTAAATCATTACATAAAGCTGCCGACGCGCTCGACGTGGTTAGTGCCGACTTGGTTGGCCCTTAATATGCGTTTAGTTGGAGGAAACATAACGTAATCTGTTTGAACTCGTTGCGTCGTTTTGGGCTGGTGTTGAATGCGCGACTGCGTTCGGTGATCCCCGGCCCACGCCCCGTCATGTCCCTGTTGTAGGTCTTCTGTTATGGGATAGGTTAAGTACCAACTTTTGGAGAAACAAATCCATTCTAATCTCGTTTAGAAACAGATGACCGTACGTTTGGAAATTGTATGGTTTAGTCTACTTAAAACAATTTACTGAGCTCCAATGCCAACCACGGCATAGGAAAAGAGAACGCAACCGGATGAAGAGCTGTGGACGGCACTCATTTTGGATTAGCCGCTCCGTCTGACGGTTAACTACACAACTACTGCAACTACGCTCAAGATAACAACATTTCAGATACTTCGGGTGAGTACCATGAAGCAACATGAGAAGACCGTGCACGTTGGCCTGGAGAAATTCTCCGGTTGGCAAATTGAGTATGCTACGTGGAAGGACAAGCTACTCACGTACGTGGCGAAGTTAGACCTGGACGTTGAGAATGAGCTCTTCGAGAAAGGTCTTCCTGAACCAAAAGTTGGCATGAGGGACTTCCTCGAGTCAACGCCACCACATCTTTTGGATGAGGACGTCAAGGCAGCTCCAGAGGAAGAGCCGAAAGCTATGCGGAGAGAGATCATGTGTGGCGAAAGGCGGATGCTGCCATGCGCCATGTTCTCAACACGACTCTACCGAACTCGTTTCTGTCGTCCTTGCCAGAAGACGTTAGAAACTTGGAGGTGTGTGTGATTTGTAAACACCTTGAGCGCAAGTTTGGGCTCGGTGACGCTGGTGGATTGGTGTCGCAGACAAACCGGTGGAATCGAATTCTCAGCTCGAATTGGAGGGACACCATAGTAGTTGACAGATACTGGTTTCATAGCCATTTTTTTTTCACAGCACGTAGATAGTACGCTGAGGACTGTCTATACCATTACGTACCCTGAATGCACTTTTTCTTAACTTTCTCTGTACAAGGGATAGAGCACCAATCTATATGCTAATATTGAAATGGAGAATTTCCCGATTTTTGAGCTATATGAACATACCTTCATATCTTATAATAACGTGTCATGAAAATGCGTTATATTAAGGATGAAAAAGTTTTCTATTTAGAGACAAGAAATTTAAAGTATATACAATTACTACTTGTACAAGAATGTGCAATTACATTTTGGACAGTGGATTGAAGTGTACGGGAAAGCCATTGCATGAGCGCTGTGGTAGGCATCCGTTTTCGACATTCCCTAATATTGAAGTTTATTCACCAAAAGTCAGCGAAGATATGATGAAGAAAATAATTTCAGCTTCAATGGGTAAAAGAATTACCTGTTTGTGTGGATCATCGATGGTAAGATGGAACTTTACAAAGCATTGTGATAAGGAAAAACATTTTAAATGGATCAATACAATGCCAGATCCAGAAGATATCGCTTGGTGGGGTCCATGTCGATGGTAAGCAATCATCCATTCCCTGAATTTCAGAATATCCCTCTGAATTT
>NW_008649049.1:194638-197379 GCF_000247585.1 Phytophthora nicotianae INRA-310
ACAAATCAATGAACCTGGGTGGTGAATGCTGCACGAAAAGCTATCGAACTTCAGTTTCATCATGTCGTCAATGCGTGCAATGAGGTGCCATTGCATGGTGAGCACAGCACAGACTAAATACTTCAGTGAACCCTTGCCGTTTCCCGTGTGAACTTGATCCAGTAGATTAAGAAATTCACCATACTCGATCGGACGCCTAGCTGCCGATTGGACTCCTTCTCGTCGTACCTCGCATCGCTTCACCTTCTTAATTACTGCATTTACAGTCTCTGAGCGAGTTGGATTCCCTTCGTTGCGAATAGGGCCCCAAGGAACTGTGCGGCGTGGCATGAAAGAGGAAATCGCTTTCTTGGCGTATTCCAAGGTGGACGCACGGGCGTTCACCGGTTTTGCGTCCTCCGCAGGATTGGCGTCTCCAAACGCGCGAAAATTCATCCAGTGACACACGTCGTCGGGTGTGATCTCCAACAGGGTGTCTTGACTGAAGCTAATGTCCGTACTGAAGGTATGACCAGCTCCAAACGCCATGAACTCATTGAGAATTGACTTGTATCTGTTGCCTCGCATTACCCTTGTGTTTCGAGCCGTGTCTTTGGTTATGAGAGGATCTTATGCAACCCGAGGGAACGTGCACACGTTTTTTGTATGGTAGTCAGGTTGCAAAGGTCGGTGAAAAGGCAAACTCTGTGTGCAACTGATTTTACATTTCATACTGATACATTCTGCAGTGTATTATCCTTAAATGGGTCGGTACGGCGAACAAATCGACTGAGAAGCCAATTAGATTGTCGTGAACGCGACAAATACAACTTCGGTTATATTTGGCCAGTTATGTACATGTTTCCCCAAGGTTATAGCTTTGACCGGAGTGGTTACTACAACCCAAAGTTACGGTTGCGTTTGACGATTACGGTTGTTTTTGGAAGATTTCAAATTTTCCCGTGAAATCTATTTGTCTAAATTTCCTTTCAGACTTATCTCGCTTAGGTACGTATTCCGTGATAAGTACGATTGTCCACAGCCTCTCATTTTTTATTTACGAATTTGCAGGCAGGAGGCAAGATCTCTAGCGCGCGCATGTCCGCGCGAGACGAACGGGAAGACGAACGGACAGAAGGAAGAGCTGCCAGCAGCTCGCAGATACGAAGACACATGCCGCCAGCGATGGACTCCCCCACGTCGGGTAGAATTATATATTCTGTGAGAGGGAGGGGGTTGTTGAGTTACTAACCGTTAAATACGTGTGATTTATTGTTACTTTGTTATGCTTGTGTTTACTAGATCGGCAACTACGCGCTGGTAACTCGGAATTGAACTACATGCTCGCCACGCTCGGCTTTGAGCGTGACAACGACACGGATGATGACTTCGTCGTCGAGGAATCGCTCTCATCTGAAGTATTTGATGCGGACGACAAGCCAAACACAAGTAAGTTTCGTCTTAATTCTTCTGGATTCATCAAATATTAACTGCTTAAATCATCGGGTTTATTAGCGCGGGGCGAGAAGAAGGACGACAAGAGCAAGGGGAGAGGAACTGCTGCAGAGCCGCCAGGTGAGTTTGATTTTTACCATACAGTTGCATTAGGGTAGTTAAGGTTGCCTTACATCACTGTTGCGTTAATGGAATGTTTTTTTTATTTGGTGCTTTGGCAGAAATTAAGAGCACAACGACCGTGCTAAAGCCGTATTCTCCGCACAAAGTCTCGCCTCCTCCAACCAAGAAACGAAAAGTGTGGGTGACAAGCGGATCGGATGGTGATGGCGACTCAAATTTGGGCTCTGTGACCAAAGCTGATGGTAGTGACTTGGAAACCGTTCCGTACTCGCCCACGGATTCTCAATACCAACCTCGAAAACGTAAAAGTAAACACCTCGAGGAGATGGACACGATGCTGAATGACAGCGACGAGATTGAAAATACTGTCCCGCCGTTCAAGCCAGCGTCTACCTTGGAAAGCTGGTCATCTTTTGAGGATCATTTTACGAAGTACAAGAAGAAGTACAATCTCAAGTTTCGTGTACGCAGCTCGGTAAAGACGGCGCTTCACAACAGGAATGCTTGATGTCTTATTGTTCATAGCAGATGTAGAACTGAGCTGTATTGACAATTGTACAGTACGCATCAAGATCAAATGCCTACGGAATTCGAGTGGACGCAGAAAATTTATCGCTGCACACATGGCGTTTCGCAGAAGTCCCGTTCGAAAGGTCATCGGAACCGACAAACTCGCTACAAGAAGTGCAAGGCTCGCTTAACTGCTTTAGTCAAAAAGGTGGCTGTGAATGAATATGAACTTACGATACAGAACCAGGTAAGAGCAACGCTTGATACGGTTTTTCAGTAGCTAACGTCTTAATTGCTTTTCCTGTAGCACCATACACATTCGCCACCACCGTCTGAGCGCCAAGTAGATATCATCAACGTCCCGAAACCGAAAGGCCGAGGGAAAGCTCGCGCCACCACCAAGCGTTTCCAGCAAACGAAAATTACATCAAGTGTACAACGTTTAGCTCTACACAAGTATCCGAGCAATCTAACTGTGTCACTTGACAACCTGGTAGTATGGGCTCGCAACACCGCCAATCTGAAGTCCGTTGTGGAGATGATGGAGAAGTACCCTGTGCAGCTGGATGACGCCTACCTACGGTCACGAGCGATTCAATGCCGATGGGAAGCTATGAGACCAGCGACGTATATGCACCCTTTCGTAATTCCTGTGGATATTACGCGCTCTATGG
>NW_008649049.1:197644-198713 GCF_000247585.1 Phytophthora nicotianae INRA-310
CTAGCTCAACAAAGACTGCCTATGAAGCCAGGCATGGCGCTCTTATGGTGTAATGGTTAGCACTCTGGACTTTGAATCCAGCGATCCGGGTTCAAATCCCGGTAGGAGCTCGTTTTTGTGCGGCGTTAGAAGCGCGGCATATGGGTGTGGCGCTGGTTGTGGTGTGGGGCTGGTAACTCGCGTTTGAAAGTTTGTTTGCGGAAGGTGAAGTTCGTGCTGGTCTTATGGTGTAATGGTTAGCACTCTGGACTCTGAATCCAGCGATCCGGGTTCAAATCCCGGTAGGACCTCGTTTTGAACCGCTCCTACTGGCACCACCACACCCCCAGTTGTTGCTGCGTTGCACACCTGCCAAACACTTTATCTGCGTCGCGCAGTTGCAATTCAAAGGAGAGGCGCATTTCTCGCTCCACTGCAGACAAGGTAAAACTAATCCATCAGCAGCTTGCCGACCAGCTCAAGTAGGTTCTGTATTAACTTTCTAATACAGATTTACCTACGCGTTAATCTTTTAGCCTATTAATCGCCATCTCCAAAAGCACTCCGAATGAAAGGGCTCCGTCTTGCGCATGGCCTCCGTCCCACAATTCTGATGACAACGCGAAGCTGCGTTCTTCATTCTCTTCAATAATGGAAAGTAGCTCCAACTGAGCTCTCAATAGCTTGTCCAGGTTTGTGTTTATCTTCTCAACCTTGTCCTTCATTTCCACCAGCTCGTCAGTCCTTGCGCGTATCAATTCCCGCGCCAGCGACCTCCCGTCCATCGCTGCGGCGTTTCAGATGCCCCTGAATATTTGCTAAGTGTAAAAATCCGCTGTGGAACACACACCTTTAGTTACGTAGCATACATATTCATGTGGAGTGGACGCAGAAAATTTATCGCTGCACACATGGCGTTTTGCAGAAGTCCCGTTCGAAAGGTCATCGGAACCGCCAAACTCGCTACAAGAAGTGCAAGGCTCGCTTAACTGCTGTAGTCAAAAAGGTGGCTGTGAATGAATATGAACTTACGATACAGAACCAGGTAAGAGCAACGCTTGATACGGTTTTTCAGTAGCTAACGTCTTAA
>NW_008649049.1:207344-208373 GCF_000247585.1 Phytophthora nicotianae INRA-310
ATCGAATATGTCTGATACTACTCAGTTAGCCGATGCGTATTTGCTTCAGTCAGCATTAAAGACTGACCCTCCTATCGATGTAAGCAAAGGCAAATCCGTTGCCTACGTCGTTGATGGAAATCAAGGCTCTTACAACTCTGGTTTGATCACGATCGATGCCACTTCGCAGCTAACCGGCTCTCGCGGGTTCGGTTCGCTCAAAGACGCATATATTACCCTTCCTTATGTAGTTACGGCTAAGAGCACTGGTAGTACCGATATCGCTGAAAACATTAACAGATTCGCATGCGCCCTCAAATGCAATGTAGCTAATGTGGTTGACTCTCTGACGGTTGAGCTTAACGGGAAAAGGGTCATTACGGAGACTGAATTCAAGGGATTTTGGAACAACCTACGAGCGATGACTGAATTATCTCAGGATGAGGTATTCAAACACGGTGCTGATATGCATTTGTACCCTGATTCGTGGTATTCGATCAACTTTTCTGGCGCAGCTGGACCAACCGGCGATGGTTATTCGAATAACCAACTTGAAAAGGGTGGTAAGTTAGATAGTACGATTTCTCAAGCTCAAGAACCAATTCAGTTTAACAACGGGTTTTTCCATCGTCTATTATTAGCTCCACCTATCATTGACTCTACAGAAGCCACAGGCGCTAATAGTTGGGCGAGCATGGGTACTACAGCTACCAAGCAAATTTGCCAACAGAATGGCAAGGGCTGTTTCCGTGAGTACTCATACTCGAATATTACTGCTGCGAGTGGGTCAACGCAAGATGCTAAAAAAGGAGGTCAATGGTTTTACATGCTTAAGCTTCGATTAGTGGATTTGCATCCAATTTTCAAGGAATTAGACCTTCTAGCTAATCCTCAGCTGAAGCTTCGCCTCCGCATTAACGCTGGTACTGTTGAAATTTCTGGGACATCTACTTCGATGAGACTTGAGTCGACAACGATGACATCAGGTCAGACAGTACCAATCATGATCGCAAGTGCAGCGAGCGGAAATGCAAACGAAGGATTGCTTCA
>NW_008649049.1:209802-212812 GCF_000247585.1 Phytophthora nicotianae INRA-310
CAGGGTACGTAATGGTATAGACAGTCCTCAGCGTACTATCTACGTGCGGTGAAAAAAAATGGCTATGAAACCAGTATCTGTCAACTACTCACCATGACGTTGTTTTCGCAGCTGAATCAAGCGCGAAACGAGATGAATCGGAAGTCGAAGAAGGTCCTCGGAAGGGAGATGATGACGGAGACGATGATGTGCGTGCAAGTTTTGGCGCATCTTCCCTGTCGGATATGGGCATCATCGATCGAGTTGACGAAGGCATCATTCACGGCAGAAAAGGTGGAGATCGCCCTGAATAAGCTGTTCGGTGACAAGTCCAAGAAAGCGATTGTCGGTCAGAATGAACCGGGTTCGGTGACCTGCATCAATTATGTGAAGAAGGGAACCAAGAAGCGTAAGTCGCATGTCAACCCTGTGTTCAAGGTCAAGGGTGTTTTTACTGCTTCAGCGAAGGGCATCAGAAGGCCTAGTGCGAGTGCATGAAGACGGATCGGGACCCAACTCGCGAAGGTGGATCAATCTTTAGGACCAACATTCAGGCTCAACCGTCGAAAAGGACGCCAAGCACCGTCAAAAAGATTGTCACGGTTCAGTATGTGGTCAAGAAGCAAAAGCCAACCCACGAACCACCAACGGATGTCGAAATGGATGATGAATTCAAGATGTCAGAGACCGATAAAAGTGACTCGGAAATGGACAACGGGGAATGTCTTTTGACTTTCGGACAAGTGGACCCAATGGTACGTAAGAAATATGGTTCATATTTAAGTTGGTTACGTCAACTAACAGTTTCGGACGATCTGTGGATTGTTGATACAGGAGCTGGGTGCGGCATAAGCTCGGACAAAAGCTGGTTCGAAAGCTTACACTAGGTACCAGCCACAGATTTGAGTATGGTAATGGTAGCACGTCAGAGACTACCTTAACTGGTTCAATACAAATGCATGTTGCAACCCCAACTCATAAGTCATTACGCTTGAAAATAAGAAGCATTGCTTTTGACCGTCAATGCGGGAGTAATTTAATTAGCGCACGCTATTTGGCTTAGCAAGGGTATAATCACGTGCAATCTCGGGATGGGGAATTTCTGTACTTTTTCAGTGATAATAGTCAGCTTCTATTTGCAGCAGTACAAAAGAGAGCGGTGTATTATTTGCCTTCATCTAAGCATAGTAAGGTCAATACAGTGAGCAAGATATATTCTACAGAACAGAGAATTGCCTTAATGGAAAAGCGGCACCTCAGATTAGGTCATATACACAAGGCCAGACTAATGGCAATCTTTGCTCATCAATTGGTGAGTGGAATACCTCGGATACCACAATCTGATCTTAAAATCTTCCATTTTTTGCACTATATGTGAGGTTGCGAATTCTACTAGAATGTCGTACCGCAATAAAATTGGGTCACGCGTTAAACAGCCATTGCATACCTTGCACATGGACACTATGGGAAAGATGAAAGTGGATGAAACGTATGGAGGAACTGGATATCACTATACGTTAACGATTGTAGACGATGCTACATCTTATAAGTGGATTTACGTGATGAAATCAACAAAAGAAGTGTACACACATGTTGTAAATTTGGTTTTGCTACTCAGAAAGCAGTTTAATCAATACACAGTGAAAAGAATTAGAAGTGATGGCGGTACTGAACTCGTTAATCAGAAAATGAAAACGTTTTTTCGGTCAAGAGGAATACTATTTGAGAAATCAAATGTAGAAAGTCAGGAAGAGAACGGTAGTGATGAGAGATGTCATCAAACACTGATGAGACAAGTTAGAAGTTCGCTTTTAACAGCAGCCATGCGAGCCCGCTGGTGACCAGAAGCGAATAAATATGCGGCGGAAGTGTCGAATAGTTTGCCGACGTCTAGACTTGGCAACAGCTCACCATATGAGGCACTTCATGGTAAGAAATCTGACGGTAATATTCTTCAGATATGGGGCAGTACATGCTATGTCCATATACCTAGTACAAGGCGAACAGATAAAAAAAACTAGGGTCAAGAGGTCTAGAATGCAAATTTCTTGGTATTTCGGAAGACAATAATGGCTGTCGTCTGCTGGATACAGTCAACAAAATGCCTTTGGTGTCACGTAGTATACGGTTTGACACGACCGATCAGTTAGCAGCGATAAGCAGGCTTTTCCCCAACGAAATCACCAACTCACTACTGCTGAGACAGAAGCTATAATGGTCTGTACAGGTAGTCTGTTCCACAATGTCAATAGCACTATTCGCAGACTTCCACATGTGGGAGATAGTGTAGCTGTGGGAGCTGAGTACGACCAAATACGGCCTGGTGAGTCACCGATCAGTCAGGATGACATACAATTGCGCAGAGCCATGGAAGGGCCACCACAGGTACCTATTTCAGATAGAGTTAGAAAAGACGAAGACTTTGTTGATATACGACCGCGCTCGCAGCGCAAAAGGCAGCGAAGTACGCGGTTAAGCGGGTATGAAGTCACTATTAATTCGGTGCTAGGTGTTAGAGCTAGCATAACCCGCATCCCAATTCGGGATTCACTAAAGAAGGCGATAGCACGGCCATATCAGGAATCTTGGTTGGGTGTACTCGAGACTGAATACCAGGCACTAATGGCCAATAAGATATGGAAAATGGTAGATTTACCAAAAGGAAGGAATGCATTAAGGTGTCATTGGGTATTAGATGTGAAATACCATGCCGATGGATCTGTGGATCGGTTCAAGGCAAGACTAGTTGTAAGAGGGAATCATTAATAGTACGGGATTGATTACGGTGAAATATTCTCATCCTTTGCCCGATATGAGTCTTTGCAATTAGTTCTAGCAATTGCAACAATTGAAAATTACCACATCTACCAAATGGATGTCTCCACAGCGTTCCTGAATGGATATTTATCGGAGGAAATCTATTCCACCAGTGTACTGTGGTGTAGTGATTTCCAAGTAATCGCTGAAGTGGCTACATTCAAGTTGCTCAAGCTCCGAACTCTCGGTCATGCGACAGGTGGTGACCACGGCG
>NW_008649049.1:212912-214698 GCF_000247585.1 Phytophthora nicotianae INRA-310
TTCCACGTCCAAGTCCGACACAGAGTATCTCAAGACAACTAAAACGTATCCATCCGAATATGCCGGTCACGGAGTAAATGGTCCTTCATTTGGTCCGGCTTACGTTGGCGGGTCGAGCACGTCGCTCCGGTTCCAATACGAGACTTCCTGGACCTCACCGGTTTTGGTATTCGCCGAGTTGGACGGCGACTACCAGGAATTGATCATGTGGGAACAGCTCACGGATGCAGCTCGTGCAGCTTTGAACAGCAGCGATAACTTTGGAAGGGCTGAGGTTCCGTTCAGTGATGAAAAATCGAAGACCATCTCGATGAGGCGTGGCCGTTTTAGATTTAAAGCGACTGTAAAACATGTATGCTGACGGATTCTTATTGAACTAATCGATTTGGTTCAAATAGGTCAACATGCTACTGCAGTGACTGGATACCAAAGACAAAGCAATGCTTTTTATCGGCGTTAGATTGTCAAAGCTAATGGTGAGAAAAGTAATTCTGCATGCTGCACTATATGACCAATGATGTATATGACATCTTCGCTTGGAAATGCTCATTTAAGTCGCTGGCAGCGACCTGTTGACATATACTACAGCCCCTGATTCGGCGCATTGTGCCACATACGCCCTTTAGTGTCTTCGGGTGCTCATCAAGCCAGCGCTGCGGGACTACAGAACACAGTTATTCGTCAGATTGCTTGCTCCTTAGACTGGGAATAGCTTTTTCTTTTTGCTATTTAGTATTCAAAACGCATAGTACGTACTGTCGAGGCCTTTCGAACAGGGCTACACTACAATGAGCATTCATGGATCACCATGAAATATCACTATTGGCTGTTAAGTTTGTGAATCTCAATACAAGCTACAAGTGGTAGAAGATGAAGTCCTCCGTTTACATCATTTGCCGACTCAGGATACCTGATAATATCCCACTGCGATCGTTAGCTACGAGTTTATCGAGATGGTTGGAAAGTATACCATATTCTATTCGAAGTGAATTAATTAAGGTTATCCGTTCGAATCTCTTAATCTGTTGTGGTTAGGGGAGAGCAGGACTGATTACTTTGAAAAGAACAGTTCGACGAGAAGCATAATGAGATTTGGTGCTTGTTTGCCAGGTTCTTTAAAAAAAAAGGTAATCCACTTAAGATTAGCATCAACTCACTTTTTTGTTTGTTTCTTTTTATTTTTCTTAAAGGAAAACATCCGGACACACATATCTGGACAGATTTTAATGCGGACAGTCGGTACATCACACGATGGTCACAGCTAGCCATTCGGTATACGAGCGAAAAGCTAAAAAGGTCACGCTAGATTCAGACTCTTCTCATAATTCGCGTCAATGAAGGGAATCTTTACTCACTGAAACCTGCTGTTGTGAGGGCTTCGTGCGCTTCTTCTGTAAGTTAATTCTACATGATAAGAACTTGATACTCGCCATCTACATCCGAAAATGATATATCCAGCCATTCAGGGCTTGGTAAAATACAATATGATATTGATTGCTAGGTGGATCCCATGCCAATTAATAATGGTGTTATTTGTCAGTTTGTTACAATATACATCCATGACAGATGGATGCGTATGTCATATTGCCGCGTCGCACTTCATAAAAAACCTGGGATCTAGCCAAAACGGATACGCGCATTGGAATGAGGAGGGGGGTTTACCTGGAGAACCCTCCCGACGCGCCCCACCTCCCGAACGAACACCAATTCAAACATACTGATCGCATTGATGGATACATTTTTGTGATTATTAAAAAATACTGACTAAAACTACTAACAGTAGAAA
>NW_008649049.1:219025-241296 GCF_000247585.1 Phytophthora nicotianae INRA-310
AGTGAAGCTGTTTGAGACGCCATGGCAGCGCGTGGTGGTGCCCGACTCCAAGGGTAAGACACGTCCGCATCATCACGCCTTTGTCAGCGCCAGCCCGGGCTTCTCCACTGCCTAGTATGTCGATCACTGTAACTTGGTATAGCCTGCAACATACACTCACTGTCACGTGTTGCTTATTTGTTCGTTTTCTATAGTGTGGTGGCTCGCAAGTCGGCGTACGGCGCCCCAGATGTGACGGTGCAAGGCGGTGTGGACGGCCTCAAGGTGCTCAAAACCACGCAGAGTTCTTTCGTCGACTTCTTCCGCGATGATTTCACGACGCTACCGGACGTACCTGACCGCCTGGTCTGCACATGTGTCACGGCGACGTGGAGCTATACACCCGACGCCATCGGCGGAGACTTCGTTGCCAGAGTGGCAGAGATCAAGAACGTGCTACTTGAGACGTTTGCGGGTCCAGCCGATGTGGGTGTGTCCAGTCCTGCCGTGCAGTTTACGCTGTACAAAATGGGCGAGGCTGTGCTGGAGAAGTGCCCGTACGTCAAAGACATCAAGATCACAATGCCTAACATCCACAACAATCCCATCGACCTGTCCCGCTTTGGCTGCAAGAACATCCATCCGCACGGCGAAGTGTTCCTGCCGACGGACGAGCCACACGGCATCATCTCGGCCACGATGGTGCGCGCGGCGTCCAAGCTGTAGGCTGCGTCTCTTTTTCTTGGCTGGTCTTCAGCCAGTATCCTCTTTTGAGTACATTTAAAACTGATAAGAAACCTTATGGAAAGTACTGAGGTGGTGCTGACAGCATAGTGCTGTCTTTATTATTGTTGATAGCTTTGTCTTTGCGTGGATCAGTATCCAGCAACACTCTGCAGCAGACTTTCGGCTTGTGTGGCTCGTGGAAAGGTATGGGTAGTCCGACTTGACTTTTTCCTGTACACGCTTGAGTTCTTCAATGCCAGGACGTTCGTTCACCCCACTACGATATGTGTTACACTTCGAAGTATTAAGGAAACGATACAACCCAGGCTTCGTTGTCTTCACTTGCTAACGCAAATATGAGATGGCAAGTGCAATAACAGAGTCCTTAACAAATACTCCGAAGTAGTCAACCATGTCGTAGTTGTGCAAAGTGCTGGTCCTTCAGTTGAAGTTGGTACAAAGTGTTGGTCCTTCAACTTGCAGACATCCACTTTTCTCCACGGTAACTTGTTCTCTCTTGCTATTTACTTACTTAAGTGTTTTGCTTGCATGCTATCTGCCCACATCAGCCTCATTAATGAAGTAGCGTATGTTATTCCATGACAGCCTACTAAGTATAAAAGTCGCCGAGTGCCCGTGAGAGCGTATTGATTTTGGTCTGTAGCGATGAATACCGGCAGGTATCAGCTAGATGTTGCATACGCTGTTTCATCTCTTGGAAGTAAACGTCGCAAGCGTTGCATCGTTGAGCTCTGTCAGCGAAAATACTGAGCGTCAGACCACGAAATTTCCAACAAATACCACCCTGGACATAAATTCTTACCGTTCTTCTCCTGCGAGGTTAATCGCGCGCGAACGGTACTGTCGCGAATCTCGAGCGTCCTTGACGATGGGCGAGAATGCATCAAATAGTTTGTGTCCAGAATCAACGCCAACACTTAAATATCTGCATAATACGATAAACGTCGTTAGTATAAGCAGTAAGTACCAAGCACAAAACGGATAGAACACTTTACACACAATTCAAATTTGCTGTCCAAGACCTCTACGATGAGTGGAAGGAGTAGCACACAAGCCTCCAGATCGACACCCAATGACTGTAAGTCTGTGATACGCAGCATGTCCACCAGGATAGCCTCGCGCTTCCCTTTCGGCAACTCACCAATATATCGGAGGCCATCGTGCAAACGCCCCTTTTCCCAGTGAACCAGCAGCTGTTGAACGCACTTCTGCCGAGCCTTGAAGGCCTTTATACACGTATCCATGCCACAGCGAAGCTCCATCACGAAGTCCGACGTCCTTAACTCTTTCTCATGCTTTTCCGTTGGCAGCGACGGTGGGTCTACTGCACTCTCATGCACCGTTGCCAGCCCTTCCGATTGCTGTGGTGCTGGAGTGCCTAGCTTTGCACTCACCGGACGTGCCGCCTCAACTTCAGAATAAAGAAAGTTAGTTGATGCTCACATATATGAAGGTTAACAGCATGGCCTGTACCTGATTGATGAGGGACTTCTGTTCGACGCACTGGACGTGGGATCGACTCTACAGGCGGTGGCGGGACTAACACTCCTGGAGTAGCTGGGCGGATACAAGCAACATTGCTGAAATCACGAGAAACTTGCTCTCTTTGCACCGGAGGTTTTGCCTGACTAGCGACATCGGCGACATCTCGAGAAGCAGGCAAGTCTGTCGCTGGTGCGTTAGCAGGAGTCGCTACGACAGCTGATCGAGCCTCGTGATGTTCTACAGGATCTGGAGCCGATGGGATTGGCTCTCGTGCAGCCTGTACCCTGCTGGTGCCTCTGACCTCTGCAGCTCCATCGTCATTATTGTTGCTGCTTGTGCGGTTAAATGGCCGCATCTGCATCACGTCTAGTACCCACACGGAGACGAAGGCATCCTGAATGCACCCGCCCATCAGCTTCATATCCTGTGTCATCGTTGTGTCAGCATGAATCTCCACATGGCCTAGCTCCTTCTGACGCGGCATCAGCACACTGTCGTGGCACTGATACACAATAAACGTGCGGTAAGTGTACGGGGCAAAAGCACAACGGTATCTCAAAGCATCGAGCTACTAACCTCGATTGCAGTTTCGTAAGACCAGACTCGAATTGCTTCTTGAGAACAGCAAAAGAGATACTTGCCGCTGTATGGCTCTGTAACTGTGTGGCTCATCGATGTAGTCTACGGAATTGAGAGCATTGAGAGCACATTTAAAATATTTTAGTATAAAGGACCCAGCCATGTTTATGATTTGCCTCTGGTCGACGTACCGTAGCATTATCCACGGGCGTGACGCCGATCAAAGCGAATTCCTGAACGTCCCAAAATCGCACGGTGCGATCGGCAGCTGAAGATACGAGAATGAACTCCTCCGGGTTAAATTCCAGGCTGGTAATAGCACCACCGTGATCAGGAAACTCGTGAAGAAGGCGTCCAGCTGTAAGATCCCAGATCTTGATGACACCGTCCTGGTCACCTGACGTAAGCCAACGTCCATCCGGCGTAAAACTTACGGCTGTCACCTCCGATGAGTGTCCTTTAAACGTCTGCATGCAGCTCTTGGTTCGCAAGTCCCACACCTTCACAATTGTATCTCTTGAGCCAGAAGCCACATAGTCACCGTAGAGATGGTAGTCGACTGCTATAGTCGACGCCATGTGCCCTTTTAGCGTCCGATTCACTTTGCCAGCCTCCAGGTCGAACACCTTGATCGATCCTGCTTGGGAGCCAGCCACCACCTTGTGCTCTGCTGGGTCGAATACGATGCTCTCGACAGCGCTCTGGTGGCCTGACAAACTCTGTTGGCATAGCATATACACGACGATCCTTGATATTAGTACCCCCACTACTAATTAGCCGAACAGAGTGCTACATTAGATGCAGCAATTGCTACGGGTGTCTCGTACCATAATGTTCTTGGTCTCCTTTTCGCGCATCCGCCAGACATTCACCAAGTTGTCGTCACCACCAGTCGCAGCCACTTGACCCTGCAATTATCAAATGCGCACAAGTTTAAACATTGGTGTATGGTGGAGTGTTACAGAAGTATTGGAACGTCGTCCTACCGACTTGCGGCCGAAGCGAAGGCAGTTGACATTGCTGGAGTGCGCCAGGAAATGCGCTACCTCGGCACAAACACACAGAGAGAGAGACTCAACATATTAGCAATCACAACCACCTATTGGCGTCATAACTCGTATAACACAGCGTGAAGACTCACAGTGCCGGGCGAGCGCCATGTCTGGCAGCGTATGTTGTCTTTTGGCTCATGCGACGCTTGCTGGGCGGGCTGCGGGCATAGAATTTGTAAGGGTGAAAACCCGTGGGCCGACCCGCGTTACGGACCCCGTAGTACCGTTTTGACTGATTCCAGTCAACAAGCACAAAATTGGGAGCGCAACTGGAGAAAATCGTTGAGAGCGCGATGCAGGTCCTCATCGCGGTGCTGAGCTTCATCGACATCGTGGCGCTCACGTTCCTCAACGGCTACTGGGTATGTGTTGCCCAATTCCCCCTCAAATGATGCGCCTCTTTGTCTCTCTCTCTCTCGTTCTCTCTTCCTCTGTTGCTGACCAAAGTATCTTCGAGTGACGCAGTTGATCACCCTCGATGAACTGGAGCTGGACCATCTAAACCCGGCCGACGTGGCCAAGCGACTTAACAAGCTCGTTTGTGCGCGGACTTTTTGCTGCTGTAATGCTGTACTGGGCAGAGGTTTGTTTTTGCTGAAAGTTTGCTGTCGTGGCAGACCCAGAGATGATCCTGCATGGCATCCTTATGTTCCTGTGCGTGCTGGCGTGGGCTCCGTGGGTATTCCTGCTCAACGTTCCAGTTGCTGTGTGGCACGCCCGACGGTGGGTGTTTTTTTTATCTCCTCTGCTTGAGAAGAAATGAATGGCTATGCTGATGACTGCTGTTCTGTTAATTGCAGTGTTCTGCGGAATGAACACATGATGGACCCGACGGAAATCCTGCGCTTCAAGAATCTGCAGCAGGCTCGCTTGGAATCCATTGCCAGGACGGTCTTCTACGGTCTACAGATCGTCTATGGGATGTTCTGGTATGTTAAGACTGTCGCTGTACTCGACACCTGCTCGTTTCTCGTCAGTTAACGCGCTTTCATCGTTTGCTCTTGTAGGATGGTGTCGGCTATTGTGAACTCAGCGAAGAGTCGGAAGGGTGGCAAGCGCGCATAGATAACAGGGAGGTCACTGGCATCACGCCAATGCCGAGGTGGAGACCGTTGGAGGCCGCGTCTGTCTCCAAGAGACGATGGATAACCAAGCACAAACGTCCCCATCAGCTTGGGTACGTCGAGTATCCCGTCGTATCCTCGCCTAGACGTGCTAAGATACACTAGCGGATATGATGTCGGCGAGCTAGAACTTGTTAGGTAGTTGCAAGCAGCACAAGCAACAAATGTAGCCAAAGTCCCTTTCTACCCTGAATTACACCCCGAATTACAAGTATAACCAGACCGGGAATGCGTAGGCGATATGAACGTCGGCGCGCCGCCAAGGCCAAGGCGGCTGCCGCTGCGGCCACAGAGAAGACCAATGCGCCTGCCAGCTCTTCAGGACCTGTAGAAGCTGCCGCGACGCCTACCGTCACGCCCAAGAAGCGGCAGACGACGGTGCATGCGGCGGCGCAGATCAAATTGCACGTCCATGGCCACGAGTTCCAAAATGGCGAGGAGATCGTGCTCAACCCTGAGAGTTTCCCTCAGCTCAAGGAGCTTATATGGAAGGACTATGTAGTAGAGGTTTTTCACCCGGAGCACACCGGCGACGCGCGACAGTTCATGGCCTCGGACGGCGCAGCGGTGGCCTTGGCCGAGGGTTCCCCACAGAACCATCTACTGCTTGAGATCCCGGAGAGCAAAGCCGCACCGTTTAAAGGTAAAATGCAAGTAAGCGTACTGAAGGACACGGCCGCCATCTTCCAGCTGGCGCCATTTAAGGATGTGACCGTACGCTTCCTGCCCAAGACGCAGGTCGAGGTGGACTTCGTGGAGGTCTCACTTAAGGACCAATTCATGTCCAGACGAGACCTCATGTACCTTAAACAATCCATGGCGGGAACAGCACTGTATGTGGGCAAGACAATCAGAGTACAGGGAACGAGGTGGCAAGTACTGGACGTGCGCTCAGGCGGCGAGAAGGTGCGCAGTGGAGTCATCTCCGAGAACACCAAGTTCACATTCCGCTCGCGTACGTCGCGTATCATGTGGCTGGTGCAGGTTAGTCCGGAGATGTGGGATATGGCCAACTCTGGTATGCTCTACTTGGAGATCTTCCTCACGGTTGTGCGCAATGTGCTGAGCAAGTGGATGAAGCACAAAGTCTCGCACAGTCTCACGATTCTCTTTTACTCCCGCTGCTTTTACCCGGAAATGGACCAGGATCAGGACTCGTCAACGTATTCCAATCGGAGGTTTATGCCCAAAAGAAAGCAGTCGCGGGCTGCAGACGATGAGAGAGAGTCGTCCTTCCCGTATGAACGCAGTGATTGCTTCTCGGTTGGAGTCGATGAGGATGGTAGACATTATCAGGATTTCTACAAATTGGTCGCTTTCGACAGTATCATTACAGACGTGCAGCCATTGCTTGTGAAGCTTAAAGAGGAGATGAATGCGTTCCCGAGAGAATGTGGTTGGCGATCACCTGCAGATTTCTACGTGTCGTCCTTCTCCCCTGCGGAATTGATCCAGGATGAGTCGGGTCCACGCCCAGGCGTCCCCTCTAATGCTCGAGATGGAAACCTGCTCGAAGCTGTGAATCTCGTGCTCAACATCTTCGAGAAACATCATATCGACCGTGATTTATCACGCAGCGGCCAAAGTGTAGTGCTTATCACTGCTGGCAATGGCATTTTCTCGGTAAACAAGCGTCTTTCCGAGATCACTGAGCAACGCATGATGGATCATGGTATTGGTATTGACTTGATCTCACTAGCGTCCCGCCCATTGCACAAATGCCCGCTGTTTCTCTTCAAGCAATCCGATTTGTCTGAAATGAAACTTCCCGGTAAGAAAGAAGGCAACCCTGCGAACGAAATGTGTTTATGTAACAACAATCCGCACGGTTCGAAGAATGGATATCAACGGCGTTCACGAACAGGCTCGAGTGACGTGGTGTCAGACTCGCAGTCAGCAGCAGACACGGGTGTGTCAATGCGAACTGGTCAGTTGTGCAAGTATTGCTTGCAGCGGATGGAAAACCGGAAAAACTACATCGTTCCGCTGTGGATTCCGCTTTGGTTTGTGCAAGAACACATGCTCATCCCACACGAGTGTCCGCTAGATGAAGATATCACCCAGTTTTGCGACGTTTGTGCGCCAAAGAACACGAAGAATAAGATATTCGAGCCGCTTCCGATGTGTCGGATGTTCAAAGACAACGATTTCACACACTTCGGCTTCCTGTCGCTCCCGAAGCCGTTGGAATGTTTGTTGCATTCTTTTAAGAAGGCTGAATCATCGCTCAGTGACGATGATCGAGACAACATGGACTCTGGAATAGCACCCTCGGTCGGTGGCTCCACATACGACAACGTCATACTTGCTGGTCTGAATAGCGACCTTGTTCGTGCTCGAGCGTCTTCCATGGCGTGCTCGGAGGACTCTCTCTCGTACGATGGGGAGGTGTTGACCAAAATCCGATCATTTTCCTATTCCGAGCAAAACAAGCTGCTGCAGGAGTATGAAAGATACGACGACGAAGTGTTTGGCTTTGCACCAGCGCCGAGACTAGCACAAAAATCATCGGACAGCGACATGAGTGTCCGATTAGCGTCAACACCGCCAATCCGACCTGGTGTGTCGTACTTGATGAAGAAAAGAACTGGGACCATTGGATTCCACTCAGGCTCTGCCGGCAATGCCAACGAAAACGGGAGTAGTAACAGTGCTGGAGCTCGCTGGCGACAATTCGAGCAGCGAGAACCGTCTCCGCTGAATGTCGACATGGCAGAATATCGAGGGAGTCTGGAGGCTAAAGTGGGGTCTCTGGACGACGACAAGGACAAGCCAAAGATCACTTCGAGCTCGTTCCCAAACACATATCAGTTGGCTGACGGTAGCGGACCGAACCACACGTCGTTTACAACCAGTCCCGTGTTACGTCCTGCTGATGGCGCAGTGAAAGAGGATATTTTCCACTCACAGGCGTTCATGTTGAAGCAACTGACCAGCAACCAGCGTCGATGGAGTCAAGTGCGGCCTTATGAAGACCGCCAGTATAAGCTCGCGCAGAATGTCCTCAAGTGGAGAAGTCTATGCTTTCCTGCTCTTTTGCCTCTAGCCAGTGATTTCATGCCGGCCCCCAAAGAGTTGCAAGCGCACTACACTGAGTCTTTCTACAGCGTCATGCTGCCAGAGCGTGACGAACAAAACGGAGTGACGTTCCGAGATTATCGCGAGTTGGTTCTGGAGATGGTAGCACAGCGACTGTCCCAAGATTTCCAGCTTGTATCGGCCGAAGACACGAGTGAAGTGGGCGAGAAAGGTAGCACAGTCTTTCGACTTAGCATGGGACATCGGATCCATGAAATCGTATACAACGAAGAAACCCAGACGATCGATGTGAAGCGCTATCTCCAGAAGGTGACGACGCGGTCCGATGTGGACATCATGGAGTATCGGTACTCGCTGTGGTCGCCTATTGTCGATCGGTTCGTTACTGTGGCGCAGGAATTCCGCAAGTATCCGCAGATCGAGTACCAGTGGAATCATCTCGACCAGCTCATCTGTGGATACATTGATGATATGAGCGAAGGAATCCGTTATAAGCGCAGTCTGTATTGCCTTCTCCCGCCTCGACTTGACGGATCTGATGTCGGTGATCAAGGTAAGATGAGCATAGGTCTTCTTTTGAGTAGAATAAGTGGCTGATATGTTGTGTGTCTTGACGGCTTGCCAACAGAAAACTTGCGGGATTACACGGAAGGCTGTCGGAAGTTCCTGGAGTTTTTGCGAGCCAAGGCAGATGCCAGCACAGGGTTCCCTAATGTGAAACTCGCGACTGATTGGAGAGAAAACATCTCGACGAGCGGTACCGATGCCTTCAAGCGTGTTGGCCAGCGGAGTGTGAAGATGCTGCTGCATACAAACGATGCCGTCACGAGTCAGAACTGGGTGATTGCTAAAGTTGACACGGAGGTGCTACCAACGCAGTGCTATCACGTGGAGATTCAGTGGCTTGTATGCCGTAGCTCCCTCGTCGATGATCTGATCACAGGAATCTGCCGTCGTGCCAAGCAACTCGGTCTGGAGCTACAGAGAGTGACGGAGAATGGCATTTCGAGCAACCTGGACCTGCATCCGCTCAACTGCCCCATTTTCCTCAAGATTGACGACCCGTCCGAGCGGCGGATGGTAGAGAAGGCGCTGGTTGAGCGCTTTGACTTCTGCTGCGAGGCATTGCACCCGATCCCGTTTACACATTTGAACCACAATGCCGAATATGCCATCGTGGCACAAGAACCACGACCACCACGCGCGCGACGCATGATCTCGTACTACCGACAATACGTGCATCGGTCGTTAGCGTGTTTTGCGCGCATGACGCAGACTGGGTTGGTGTGGATCTCGAACCAGAAGGTGCATGACGACGAGATCCAGCCGATCTTCGAGGAGCTACGGCAGTACATTGAGTCGTTGCAGGTGGCGCGATCAGCGCTGATAGGTGTGCTAGATGACATGTTCGAGCCTGCAGCAACGACAACAGTGGCCACCGCACCACTGCCGACCAAGGCCGACAATGATCAGACGGAATTGGTGGCAGGTATCGAGGCGCCTGGTGGGAGTTCTCCAGAGGATAATAACTCAATTGATGGGAACAAGTTGCTGGCGAGTGCAAGTAGGAGTACCAGCTCTTGCAGCGAAGTGGAGAAGGAGAATAGTCCGCCGGCGATCAACGTGGTGGTGCGCAATGCCACCGACTTGGACAAGCCTCGAGGGTCCCCGGCCGCTACCGAAGCTGCTGTTGTTATATCCGCTGAGCGAGGCTCCTTGCTCATGGCAGAGCAGCAGGCGGATCCCTCTGTACCGTAGTACCATCTGCAGTGGCTATAGCTGTGAGAGCCTCTCACTGAGAGGACACGGCTCGAGCTTGGCAACAGGAAGTTCCTGTCAGGACGGATCCATGGTGGTATCCATCAGCGGATGTAGCCATTTTTTTTACTCCAAAGGTCATCGTGGTACCGACATGTATCTTTGAACCGTTTGTCACATGCAGCTTTGCCAAGCAGAATAGCGGCAATTTTGCTGCTGTGGATACACTACACGCGTTGCAGCGGCAGCAAGCTCTGCCGGGCTCCAGAATTAACAATATGAGCAAGTAGCGTCGCGTACATGTACTCTGTCGTGGTATGGATAGTTTTGTGCAAATACGATCTCCGACGAATGGTTCGACGCTCATGCACTTGCATACCGGTACACAAGCGCAAATCGCCACGGGCCCCCAAAATCTACGTACACGTAGGCTAAATGCTTTGCTGAAGGCTGAGGACAAGCCGTCATCAAGGCGCCACGCCCGTCATCGAGCTCTGATCAATTGTACCCAGTTGATATAATTTATTACCCATTTTAATAGTCATGGGTACCAATCGCGATTTACAGCCCATTTTATCGACTCGTTTTCGAGCCTATAATTAGTAATTTGCTGGCGTAAACTGCAACATGTGACTTTTCGTCGACACTGCCTCACACCAATGCTCAACGTTCTGGTCGCTTCCTGCCACATTGGAGCGCCCCAGGCTCAATCGGCCAGCGCATTGTACTCGAGCTCTCTTCTTCCTCGCTGTGACGCCGCGTGTGTGTCGTCTCGGAATCAGCGAAGTGTATCTCGGGGCCACATCTCTAGCCGTTACCCGCGCCGTTAAAGCGAGTCTTGCACCTTTTTCGTGCGGGTCCAATGCACTTGCCTCTGCCAGCTGTGGCTCTATTACTACTTTGCATTGCAACTCCACACAACGTGCAGCGTGCAGCGTGCAGCAACTCCACCTGCTTCCATCGTCTGTTGTCCAGACTTTCAGCGCTCACTTTCCATTTCGGTCTGTCCCCACCGCAAACCAGCCTACCGGTAGTCAAGCGTCTACATTTCAGTCCGGTATATCGAGTCGCCCCGTCGTCACATGATGGCGATTGCTGCTGAAGCTTCGTCGCCTTCGGTCCGCAATGCGCGCGTGACGCCCGGCAATTTATTCCGCCGCATGTCGGCGCAGGCCATGGGGATGGAAGCCGCAGCGCTGTGCCACCGCTCACATTGGGTGCCCAAGTCATCGCGCTCGAACTGCTCGAATTGCCGTCGCAGCTTCCGCCTCTGGGCTGGCAAACATCACTGCCGTCTGTGCGGCGAGATCGTGTGCGGCGCCTGCTCCACCAAGCGCATTTTATTCCAGAAGAAGAGCGTCCGCACTTGCGATGACTGCGTCCACGCCAACGTGCAGAATATCTCGGAGATTAACCGTCGCCGCTCCACGCCCGAGTTCCTGCGCTCTTATACGAGTCCTGCAGCTTTCGAAGACGCCGACGACAGGTTCGAGCGCCACAGTCTTCAGGCAATGCCGTTGCGTTCAGCCAGCAGCCGTGAATTCCACAGGCATCACTCGTCGTTTGTATCGACGGGTTCGCGCCGCGGGACTGTCAGCGACATCATTAACCAGGTCGAGGAGAACACCACGTCGTCCGAGGAGGCGACGCTCATGAACTACCGCATCACATTCTCCTGGCAAACCCACATCATGTCGCTAGTTATCGCGGCGCTTGTCCTCTCCATCGCCTGCACGCTCAAACTCATGGCACAGGTGTAGGAGAATGTAAGAATCTAGTGTAGTGTACGAATACATGTATGATCATTATTTCAGCTGCAGGCAGGCGACTCGCTGCAGCCAAATAGACTCGACACCGCATAACCAGGTGACAATGCATGCTCGATTTTTGGCAGGGACGCAACAATTATGACATCATTGCAACGGCCTTACTGAACATGTAGTTTCCTGCCCGTCACACCGATGAGATCCTCAAATTTTCTTTAAAATATAGCTGTGCAAAAAGGCAGACGCGGATAATATGAGGAAATTCCACTTCAACTGTACAGAGGAAAACTGAAGCTTCAACTCGAACTAGTCATTTTCAGGCCTACTAAGCTTATAAGTAGTATTCTTCCTTGTGATAAGGGCCTTATCACACGACCGCATGCACGGTTGCTGGAACCGATTTGCTCATTTTCAAGGCACCAGTAGCGAGTGCAAAGGCAATAGGACCCTGCATCTGTGAGGTGGTTCCGTAGGACGGCACGGTCGCACTTGTAATCACTGCCGGGTAGTCGATAGAAGAGCGTGGTGCACATACACCAACAAACACAACGAGGCAGGCGTTGATGCAAGCCAACGTTCCAGCGATACTGCCGAAGACATGGCCGATCATCCCAAGGTCCATCAAACCGATGAAAACTAGATACGTAGTCATTCCTCTGTAGCCATACAGGAAGCCGAAGTTTGGGCGTAGAATGTTGTCAGTCACGCTTAGGTGGCATTCGAAGCAAACCAGCAACAAAGCGAAGACGATCGCGTAGACTGCGATGAGAAACTGGGTCACGTCAAGCAGAAAAATGCCAACGAGGCTGTTCACACCCGCTGCAAGTTGCAAACACGCCGTGAGCAAGTTCAGTACGCGTATCGTGCAAACGAGCTTGGTCACCCTCTCCACTCGTAGTCGCAGTATTCCGGAAGTAGTCATTCGTCGATTCAAAGACTGTAATAGTAGTTGGAAGTGCGGTCGACAGTGTTTGAAGCGATGAAATGGTCACGAATGTCACTCTTGGGCTGTCTGGCTGAATGTGAAGTGGCGTTGAATCGCAACGTCAATTCACACGCCGTTGCACCTGTCACCAGAGCCTGCTCCAAAAAAGAACCTTTGTCCAACAACAATAGGCCAAACATATTGTCCACTCGTATCGGGTAACCAGTTCCACTTATCTCAACCTAAAACTGCAATTGTACAGCCACCGCGCTTTTAAGAAATTCCTGTTTGTTATACGCAGATTTTTATGGATTGAGATTCTTCGTAAGTATTGCTATGCTTGGCCCTCTTCATTGTCTTCCCACGCTTCTCTCACTATTCCGCTGGCGGTGCTTGGCCTTTTACGCAGTGTTGCAATCGTGGCTCGTTCGCTTTCGAGAAATTTGGAGCGAAATAGTTCAGTTGATCTTCGCGTTGCCGCCGCAGCCGTCTCACGAGATCGACTGAACCGTTCGTCATCAATCGCCTGGTAGATGAGGTTGCATGCGTGACAAACAGCAACCATTTCGTATTCATGCGGTAGCCATCGAACATCCTCAAACTCCACTATTTAAGTACACAGAGAAACAAATGAGTTTCACTACTCAGGAAAAATGCAGAATAATTACTCACGGGCTTTAGGGTCAAAGGCATCTGATTTCGGGTTCCACAAGGTGTTTTGAAGCATGAAAATGCGTCTCTCGAGCAACTTCGTGACTGTAGAGTACTGACTACTAGTAGTCTTGCTCCCTCGAGCCCATGAAGCCGCTGCTGTCAAGTCTGAGCTTTCAATTGGGCGTAAAGTTGCCTCCGCTTCAGCTCCAAAGCGCTTGAGGAACGCGGTTTCATTCTCGCTCAGTGAAATCGACTACACATTTAACGACAGGAGCATGAGTTTTGTTCCAGCAATAAAACCGCAACTACCAGCCATACCTTGCGTGTGATTTGACACACTTCAGCTTGTTTTTCCGATGATCGTGATCGATTCAATCCAGGAGCACTCACTATATCGGTGCAATGGCAAAATTCTCGACCAGCACACTTGCGGTTGTTGTCGATTGCGATGGAAGACTGTAAGTTCGATCTTTGGTGAGTTAACTGTAATGAAAAAAAAAATTGCTCGAATACGTACCTTCCGTTGTTGAGCCCCACCACCTGCTTCGAAAGCACTACGACGGGTAGTTGTGGGTATGCCTTTCTTGTGAACCAAGTCGGAGAAAAATACCACACCACTGACACGAACAAGCACCAGTCTGTGCATATCCGTGATCTGGAAGTCGGCCGTCAATAGCCGAACACGATCATTGAAAGCAGCCTCAACCTCGTGCACCAGTTTGCGCAATTCTCCCATGATAATTTCTTCCAGCTGATGACTTTGTGCTGTGGCGGGGGCACTACTAGGACGCCTTGAACGTACCACACCTGATGCTTCAGATTTTGCTGTTGAGGCTTGAGACGGCAGCAGTCCATACAATCCACCATTTTCTAGAAGCAAGACCCGCGTACACGAAGAAGTAGCAGTGATATTGTACTTTGCAACAAATGTACCTCGCGCGTTTGTAGGTTGGCGGGCAGAAGGCAGTAGTGGTTGTAGCAACATCGTTGCTACTGCTAGATCTGAGGGTGGTTGACTGAGAACGAAGCTAATTTCTCCATCACGAAGCGGACTGTACACGAGTTGACCCGATTCCTCATGGACAAGACGAGCACGCAAACGCTGTCGAGAATCATCACTAAGTAAAGAAGATTTTGCACAGTGCTTCCGGATAGCCACGGCATTTAACTTCGAACTACTCTTTCTTTTCAATTCCTAACGAGCCAAAGCGTTGTATCATTCTTAGCTGAGAAATAGTATCCATGACTTGAAAAGTGTGAAGATACGAACCCCGGTGACTGACGAGGTAAAATACCAGTCAGCTGGGCTGCCGTTCACGAACAGAATTGTATCTACAATGTCGATCTTGGCTCTGTATTCACATGTATTGTACACGAATGAGACCACATCATAAAGCAATTGTTCAACTCAATCCAAACAACTCACTTGCGCTCCCACAGTCGAGGATACAATCTACAAGAAATAAACACGAAGCCACACCATTAGAAAGCTGCTGAATATGTAAATGTGCTATGGTTGGCGTACTCTGCCCACCGTCGTCGCTGAATTGACGTGTTTTGAGCTACTTGCTCCACAAGATCCACTCCTCGAAGGCCACTAGCCGAACGGTTTTGAATCGATATGAACGGTTGATGATAGCGACTGGCAGACACACTGTGCTTTGGCGAAACTCGAGAACGATGATGTAGACCCACTCTCGAACGAGGTTTGGCATTCATACCAGTCAGCTTAGTCTAAGACGATGAGAATATGGCGAGCGTAAGTCCTCAACGAGGGGCCACACATCTGTAACCATTGACAGTTTAGTTGGCTTTTCGTGTGTGGTCTATTTTGGATCACTTCGTGCTCAGCCAGCAAGCAAATTCACAGTGCATTCGAACAAGATCAAACCAGGGGATAGCATGACGTTCTATTTGCTTAGTGAAGGCCTTACGTGCGTTGTTTATCGCGTGTTAACTTCACGCATTCCTTTTCTGATACTTACACTTGGTGGCGTGGCAACAGCTGCGTGGGCATTTTTTCAGGGGCCTACGAGTCGCTCAAGGTGCTTTCTCGGGTGGAAAAGGGCGTGGACACGGACACACTCGCTGCAGTTTTGGAATTCTGGTTTGTCGACGTACTTTCCTGGTTTCAACTGGATGTGCTTAGCTTACATGTTAGTTGGAACACAGGATCGTCTTGGCTGCAGCTGCTATCTTCCAGCAGTACATCGAGTTTTTCATATCGTGGTAAACTCTGGATACCCCCAACAAATTTACACTACCAATTCAGGAGAAATAACGCTTCTGTTACAGGTTTCCCTTCTACTATTTGTTCAAGTGCGTCGTGTTGGGGCTGCTGTTGACACCAAACAAACAAGTAGGATAAAATTTTGCTGTCTTCCATCTCATACAATTAACCGACGTCACTTGTTTTATTGCAGTTCACGCACCTCTTTTTCGAGGGATTCATTCGACCAGCGGTTGTGAGTATCAAGCAAAAACTTGACACGAACGTGCTCCCGATTATCGAAACGCTCGTCATCAAGTACGTTAATGATTTCTTTCCTTACGATCAAATTCGAGGTTGACTGTTAAATGCTTCTCCTTCAGACACGGCCATTGGTTCAACAAAAGACTGTTGGCTCGCTCGATTCAGCTCTCGTCGGAAGAAGAACTTTTGGAGCTTGAACGAGATCTGCAGGAGAAGCTCACCCAAGTCCATGTACGTTGGACTTTTTGGTGCAAAATTTCCTTTTCGATCGTGAAATTTACTTACCCCATGTCACCAGGACGAAATCTGTGCAAGACAGCGCATTAAAACTTCCAATTAGCTTCAAGACAAATGAAAACTTCACCGAATCACCAGCAAAAATGTAGGACCAGACAAACACAAGCCTTTAACTTTTTTTTCTGATTTATCTTATTGGTTGCACTTTGCTTTGCTCGGCTCGCCGATTGTGTAACTTCAACAAACTTTCTTGCAGCTTGTTTAGTGGTAGAATTCGAAAGTCGTGTCCGCCCGCTTGATGGCGTTTTTGTAGCCCTTGTCGAAGTCTTTGGGCAGCACCACGTATCGGTTCTTGCGCACAGCCTGCAGACCTGCTTCCTGGCAAATAGACGCAATGTCGGCCGAGCTGATCTTCTCCGGACGGTTGACGTAGTCCTCCAGGTCCACTTCGTCTCCCAGATTCATCTTTGCTGTGCATGCCTGGTAGATCAAACGTTTCTGTCGTCGGTCTGGCAGCGGGAACTCGATCTTACGGTCCAATCGACCAGGACGTAGCAGTGCCGGGTCCAATGTATCAGCGCGGTTCGTCGCCATGATCACCTTGACGTTCGTGGCCTGGTCGAAGCCGTCCATCTGGTTCAACAGCTCAAGCAAAATACGCTGCACTTCACGATCGGCTCCTGTTTGAGCATCGAAACGTTTGGTAGCAATAGCGTCCACCTCGTCAATAAAGACAATGGCTGGCGAATTCTCCTTGGCCAACCGGAAGACGTCGCGCACCATACGCGGACCTTCTCCCAAGTATTTCTGCACAAACTCAGAGCCCACGACGCTGATGAATGCGGCGGTGGTGGCGTTGGCCACAGCCTTGGCCAGCATCGTCTTTCCTGTACCTGGAGGACCGTACATGAGCACTCCACGCGGTGGATCCACACCGATCTGTTTGTACAGGTCGAAGTGGGTGAGTGGCAGCTCCACGGCCTCGCGCACTTCCTGCTTCTGGATGTCCATACCACCAATATCAGAGTACGAGACGTCGGGACGCTCAGACATTTGCATCATCTGAATACTGGAGTCCGACTCGGGAGGCAGCACGTCCACGACGGCGTGGGAGTGGCGATGCAGAGCCACAGACGAGTTGGGCTTGAGACGCTCACGGTCCAACGTGCTGAGGATGCGCACGTAGTAGTTGGAGCCAGCCGTGGAGCCCACGATACCGTAATTGGCATCCACCATCTCGAGGAATTGGCCAATGACTAGCGGCACCGACTGGATGCGCTTTACTTCCTCCTTGGCGCGGATAAGTTCGCGCTTGAGATTCTTCATCTCGTCCTTGATGTAACCCTCTTGGATGTCCAGGAACTCCAGGTGACGCTCGAGCGACTTGTACTTGGCATACAGATCCGTCTTAGTTTCGATGGTCACGGGCACCAGCGGCTCCTCGTCCGCGGTCACGGGGGGAAGGCCGATCTCTTCCATGCTGTCTTGCGCAGATCTTTTTTTTTTTTATTTAGAGCCGATATGAAGGGGGAAAAGCTAAAGTTGAATTTTATGAAAGGTTACTGACACTTTTACGGTTTTAAGCTTAGCCTAAATATTGTCAATTGGGTAAAACTGGAAGACAGCTAAATCCCTTCGGTATCATGAAGTACTTGTTACAATACTTTGAATATGGCGCACCCTGGAAGACAAGCTTCTGTATACGTTTTCGTGCATGTACAAAACGTATTTTCAAACGAGTGCTTGGTGGGGTTCTCAAAAGGCCTAGTTATTTTTTAGACTTTAAACACCATCTTAGACAACCTATGACACCATACACCAACTCCAGACTAACAATTGCCTTCACATTTCTGCGTGAATCTTAACTTTGCTCGCAAATTCAATTTGCGGTCGAACATCTTGGTCTCTTCGCTTGAAGCAAAGACACACAGATCCAATGATAAAGATGATCTACCGAGGAACAAAAATCCATGCTGGGTGTTAGTACTGTTCTCGCACGGTAGATTGCATGAATGAATTCCCAACAACGCACCGGGAAGACCACGAATGCCAGTGCAATGGCAGCAATAACTTGGACTTGGGTGCTTAACTGTTTCGATACGAACGCAGCACAGCCACGCGAGACACCCGTAACCGGATTTTTACCACAAGTTCCACTTGGAAGCGCAAACGAGCATGCGCCTTGGCACTCAGGCGTAGGTAGATACAAACCTGTGGTATTAGAGCAAACTTGACGCTGATCGTCCCATTTGGGTACCACTGGATCTGGATGAGAACTTGGGAATGAACTGGTATCAGGAGTGCAGTGAATGGGCAGCCCATAACCACAGCAAAAATTATCTCGCTGAAATTCCAGCACCATGGCACGATAAGAGCCGGTGTCATCACCCCCCACGGCACTTTTAATGTAGTAAGACTGCCACACCAGCATGGCACCAGCGAATTCGTCACTGCGGAAAAAATGTTGACACGTTTGTTTGTCTTGGTCGCTCAGTGCCTCGTACTTCCCCACAGTTAGGCAAGCCACTTGCGCCCCGTAGCTCAATGCAAGACTGGGAGCTCTACTAGCAGTAAGAGCGACCCCACCCATGACAGTTTGAAAGAAGAGCAGAAACACCAATAGAATGAGCTGGGCGAGTAGCAGACACTTGTTCTTGGTTCGAGCAGTGGCAAGTCCAAGCACCGCGGTAAACAAATAGAAGACTCCTGTGAAAATGAGGCCACCGCCCACGTCGCGGATTCTCAAACCCAATAACTGATGATAGTGTTCATTATCCACGAGCAGTGCGCCCAGGACAACGAGTAAAATCATCTGAACGATACTGTAGCATCCAGAACCGGCCATGAACTGGATAAGGCTCTCCTTGTCGAACATCGCGGCAAGGTGATGTACTGGGGTCGTAGCATTGGGCAGGTAGATTTCACTCGCAGCGAGTTGACTAGCCTTTATATTTTTATCGAGGTTGCAGAATGGAGTGTTCCTTATCGGGAAATGCGATGAAGCTCGGTTTTTGCTGACTTTAGATTTTTTTCCCCCTCTTTTCCACGTATTTCTCCTCGCTCTACAGTGTAGAGTCTACACAGCAAGTTTGACAATGCGGTCAGAATATGCTTCGTCGTACACGACTTCACCTCCAGCGCGACCATCGACGTGGCAATTGCGCTTCGGGAAGAGGTCGGCATCTGAGCAGAAAGAGCCCAAACTTGAAGTCGATGTCGGTTCGACGCACGGAAACCAGACTCACTCCCCATCAATATCGAAGAAATTACTGAGTGCACTCGATACAAAGCCAACAAGACAGGAAGAATTGAGCCGGGAGTGCGTTGACGATCTAATCGGTCGTCGAAATGCTTTCGCCAGCGAACCTGAATTACGTCTCCGTACTCTAAGAAAAGACGCTGAGGATGGAGACATCGTTATACAAGAGGAGTTTGGTCGCGAAGAAATCGCAGCAGAAGCGAAAGAGATTATTCGAGCTCGATTCCAGATTGAAACCCAGACAAAGGCCATGCGTCAAGCATCAAAATACCGAAAAACATCAACGCGACGAACGGAAAATAAAAAACCGCATCGAGAGATTTCAGCTACAAAACCAACAGTATTCAATAATTTTACCAAGAACACAAGCCTAAGAATGAATCACACGACGCCTCCATACCACGAGAAGGAGCTGAGCGCTCGTTTAAAGCCAAGAGAGCACGACAGTCAGAAATCGGAAGTGAAGTCAACTAAGTATGTATCACGAGTTCAGCGAGAGCATCAGCCACTGCATAAAACTGGCACGACCGAATTAAGAAAGAAACCACGCTCTTGTCCCATTCCACCTCAGCAACTGCCGATGGAACGTCGGCACGAGATTCGTCGAAAAGCACGCGACGATCGCAGAATTCAGGCCGCGGAAGAGCGCGCGATTCAGAAGTTATTAGAATCTGCTACCGATGACAAAGACAAGGAAGAAACCCAGGAGCAACGGCCTGTTGAAGAAGAAATTGAGCGTCTCAATTTAGAGAATCAAGAGGCTGCAGCGCTCGAAGAACGACTGCTGCACCGAAAAGCATGTTTGAAGTCATTGAACAAAGTTTTCGATGCTTGGAATAAATATGTGGAATCCAAGCGAGAGCATGAAATCCGAGTAGTTACCGAGTTCAATTGGCGTGTGATGAAGCGTATCATGACAAGTTGGAAGCGATATACACATCACCGTAGCCAAGCAAGAGCAGTTGAGCAAGCACGCTTGAAATTGGTACGAGAACAGCAAATGAACGACCAAGCCAGAGAATTTTATTGTTTAAAACACCTGCCAACGTGGTTTTATCAATGGATGGCGTTCGTGAAGCAGCAAAAGGATCACCGTGCTGTAGCAGAGGCCGTCGAGAGACGTAAAGCACAATCTAAGCAACTTATTGAAAGGCTACAGCGACAGAAAGTACTTGAAAAGTCCCAGTCTGATTCCGAAGATCAAGCAAAAATAAAGCTTCTTGGCATTGAAGAAAGTGACCTTCATCTTGAACCTGCAGTCGAATGTCCACGTGCTATTAGAACAACGAGAAGTAAGACAAAGACGTCCCAAGACAAACGAGAATTACATGCATGGGCAGATCCAAAGGAATTCCAATCAATACGATCCGACGGTAGTAGCCATGCTACATCTACATGTACAAAATCTCCGGTTCTAGTGCCGCCTCCACCACATTTTCCAGGGGCTTCATTAACACGAGCCCCAAAGCGGGTAGATAAAGTCTACAAGGTCATGGAACAGCGTGCAGTTGAACGGAAACAACGGCGTGAAGAGTTGAAACGAAGATACGAAGAGCTTGAAAAGAAGAAGCGAAAAGAGCAGGAAGAACAACGCGCAGCTCGTGAGGCTCTTCTTCTCGAGCAGCAAATTGAGGAAAAGGCACGGATACGGGAACGAAAACTAGCAGAAGCTCTCGCACTAAAAGAACAACAGGAACGGCGTAAACACTTGCTTGCTCAATTGGACAAGTCAAGGAAGCACAACCGAAAGCGACTTCTATTCTTCTATGCTTTTCTGCCGTGGCAAAAGTGTCATGCCCGCAATGAACGAGTTTCACGCAACGCAACTCGTTGGCACGAGCTGCGAACGGTTTATTTGCATTGGGAACGATGGCAGGAGTTTGTACAGATCTGTCTGAAGGCTCATCGTCGACACGAGCGAGCGCGATTAGAAGAGGCTGCCCGACGTTATGCTCGTTCTCTCCAACGACGTGCACTGGGGGGATTGGTACGCTACCATCATAAAATACAGGCCCGAGCGCTTTCGCTACACCGTCAACATCGTTGGAATACTCTTCAACGCTCATGGATCCATTGGAGTAAAAGCTTCGCGAAAGAACTTGCACACCAACAAAAAGTAGTTTTTAGTGCGATGACCAAAATGCAGCAAGCAAAGCTTCGCCGAATCTGCGCTCAATGGCGCAAAGTCACGAGCGAAACCAAGCTCCAGAAAGAATTTGAGCGTGAGAAACAGCAACTGTGGCGCAAGGTGCGGGGATGGCTTGACGAGGACAAGTAAGGTGTCGATGTTGCACCATACTCCAAGTTTTAGCAAAAACAGCATGAAATGACCCAGAATTTTCTTAACAGGTTAACGCGTACTAACTACCTCTGCTTTTTAGAATTTATTTTTCAAAAACAACTGAACATATAGAGAACTTTTGCTATTAAAATAGCAGCTCAGGGATTTTTTATTTTTTTTGTGGTAATGCAGCTCAGGGATTTAAAACAAAATACATTGCAGCGTAAGTGTTGATACACTAGTTGGTGGGTCATTGGTAATCTATCCGTCATTTACTTAGGCTTCTGCAGGATAAAAAGTAAAACACAAATAGAAGGCCATTAAGCCTCCCCCCTCCCCCCCCCCCCTGTATTTGAATTCTGGTATTATAAGCCCCGGGATTATAATACCGCTTTAACAGTAGTTAATTTCAAGTCCATCGCACCCATTTTGGAAGTCTGACATCACCACCCGCTTCCTATCTAAGGTCACTTTCGAGGTCCTTTGGTCCGCAATTCGGACCAGTGATCAGCAGTATCCGTCAGCTTCTCCAAGGAAAGCGTAAACGACAATTTGTATGAGATCAGGATGCACTGGAGTTTTCGTAAGTTAGTTCACTTGTAGCACAGGCCAAGCTACAATTTGGCTGCTGCAACGGCGGATACAATAATAGAGAACTAGTTGTTAGAACAACACAAAGATTGCTCGATAATAGAGCTATTCTCTTTGAAATCTAGACTAGACAAGTTCTCTAAAAAGAATCATCGATCTGCGATGGTACTTGAAATGAAATTTTAATACTATTGAAAGTACGAAGTACTATAATTTAAAAAAATCAAACCAAAAATAATATAAATATTTACGTATAATACGTATTAGAGTGCGGGACTCTATTTTTTTAGAGTGCGGTAAAATCGAAATTGCGCACTCTATT
>NW_008649049.1:241396-282485 GCF_000247585.1 Phytophthora nicotianae INRA-310
AGGGCACTCTATTTGCTAGGGGAACTCTAATCGATATTATACGTTATATTGCCGTTACATACTTAATTTTAAAATATTTAAGAAAAACAAACCTATTTCTTTAAAAATAACATACTCGGAGTAAAATAATTGCCAGATCATCATGTAAAAGCTTTTGATTTTTCATTGTGTGAGTTACGAGAGCCGCCGCCTTCATCTGCAAAAACCGAACGCTACCGGGAGCCACAGGCTCAATACGCAGAAAATTACATGTATCATACATTTCGGCGATGATCTTCTTGAGGTTTGAAGCAGCAGGTTTGAGATCGCTCTCACCCTATCTGAAAACCGCATGGGATATACTCGTCCTGCCTTTTCCGGTGATGGCATGGTGGATACCAGGATGGTGTGTGACCTTTAGTAGAAGACAAGACTCTGCAGAAATCCCGCGTCACGCGTGCGAAGTCTTCACTGTTAATCGACAAGCTCACTTCGACTTTTACCGCGCCCAAAGCAACAACTATCGACTCTGAACTCCACACACCATGGTTTCGTCACACGTTTCCTCGCTCTCAACTGCTGTCGTTCTCTCCAGTGCTACTCTGCTCGCCAATGCCCACCAGGTTGTGTTGTTGTCAGCGCCTACGTACACTACGGACGACAAGGACACCAAGTACGCCCCTCTCGCATTCTTGGAAGATCAGGGTTTCGCGACACAAGAGGACTTCACAGCCTGGCGCAAGGACAATGGTTATGATTCTCTGCGTGCCTTCAACGATGGTGCCTCGTACACTGTGAGTGACGGTGCTGATCTCACCTGTGGCTTCACCAACATCAATGGAGACGTTCAGCCCATTCCGGATGGCAACGCTATGCGTTCGACTGGGTACACGCACGACGGCCCGTGTGAGGTGTGGCTGGACGACACCATGGTCATGCAGTACGACAACTGCCATGAAGCCATCAGTGGCAAATACTACACGATCGACTATAGCTCGTGCACGTCCACCTGCACACTCTATTGGTTCTGGCTGGGTGTCCGCTACCTGAAGAACGAATACTCGTGGCAGATTTACAAGGCCTGTGTCCCCCTTTCCACTTCTGCTCGCCGTCTTGAGGGTGCGGCCAACGAATCTGCGATCATCGACTTCTAAGCTGTCAGGAAAGATGCTCGACAGGGAAATGAAGAAAAAAAAAAAAAAAAAAAACTGAAGGGAGATTAATTTGTGTTGCGCTGTAATGTGTGGTTTCGTAAAAAAAAAATTTTTTTTTTGACAGTTGGGTTAACGTGCAATTCTTATGCACTGCGTTCAAGAACGACTATCGAAAAATTTCAAGTGAAGTAGACTGCATGGCCACAAGGTTATTATTACATGTTATTTTTCTCGATGATGATTTACGTACAATCCCAATCATGATATTGGACTCTCAGGCACTTCAACGATATATGAAGACACAACCTTAGCAACTTGCTAAATTTAGTAAACAGCAAAACTGATATTGAGGTTATACCTAAGCACTTCACACATATACGTAAGTTATGATCGCTTTAGGATCATAATCTTCGAGGTGGCCGTGGCAACTGGTACTTAAACCTCCAAGGCGACCGATTCGTTCGCGGCACTCTCAAGGCGTCGAGCTGAAGCCGAAAGCGGGATGCAAGCCTTGTAGATCTGCCACGAGTAGGCATTCTTGAGGTAGCGTACGCCCAGCCAGTACCAACGAAGTGTGCAGGTACCAGTGCACGAGCTGTAGTCAAGGTTGTAAGTCTTGCCACTGATGGTCTCGTGGCAGTTGTCCGACTGGAGCACGCGTTTGGTGTCGAGCCAAACCTCACACGGACCATCGTGGGTGTAACCCGTGGAGCGCATTGTTCCGTCCGGAATGGGCTGAGGTGCGGCGTTGACGTTCGTGAAACCGCAGTAGTAGTCCGCTCCATCAGTGACGGTGTACTTGGCGCGGTCCATGAAGTCACGCAGGGTCTTGTACCCGTTGTTGCGGCGCCACCCGTTGAAATCCTCGACGGTCTCGTATCCCTGGTTCTCCAGGAAGGCCAATGGTGCATACTTAGTGTCCTTGTTATCAGTCGTGTAGGTCGGGGCTGGCAGGAGCACAACTTGGTGGGCATTGGACGTGGGAGCAAGTAGCGCCGCGCTGGAAAGCACAGCAGCCACGGAGAGGGACGAAAGTAGAGAAGGAGCCATTGACGATCAAGGTGTGGCGAGGACGTGGAGGAATGGAAAGTGAGTAAAGGAGGAGGGAGTTTTGCAGTCCGAAATGGGGTCATGAAAGTGACCGCGCAGTGAGGAGGCATGCCTGGTCTGGTGGTGTCGAGAGAGTGCGAACAGCGTTTCTTGCAGTAAGATTGACCACCAGCCGGTGTGACGGCGGATGCAACTTGCATAGAAGCAAGCACCGTGGTTATCGGAAGAGGACAGTCATCCCTCCTCTACAGCAATTGCGGTAGTCGTTCAGCACATTGCAAATCGAAGGCGGTGTTGTCTGGCATGAAAGCAAAGTCTCAGTAACGTTAGGTTAAATTCCAAGTGTAGAGGCAACGCGAGCGTAGAGGCCTTAGCCTTTGTCACGATTGCAGGTGTTGTCTGTTGGGTGTTTCTTTGTCATCCGCCGAAGCTACTTACAATGTAAGTTACATGTGCATGTATCTCATGGGACCGAGGATTGAATCCCTCTTCAACTTCTCTTATGCTCGGAGAGCAAGAATTTGGTTGGCAACGACAGTTGATTTACGCCGTCGGCATGTACAATGTAAGCCAAGTACTCGAACAGTTATGAGGGCCTTAGCAACCTGCGCTACAACGCCTTTGACCATTGACTTCCTACGTCACCTCCAAAAAAGTTTTGCATTGCCGGCACGCGATCGCCGCACCGAAAATGTGCTGGACTTTCGATCACCAAGGTACCCTTCCAGCTGGTTCTGCTGATGCCTCTGCAAAATGCAGAATAGCAGTCGTGGTCGAGCTCATAAGTAAAGGCGTTCGCTCCACACGCCAAACGCCTGGATTCTCAAGTAAGCTGACAGTTGGATTGAATTCCTACCAGAAGACCAGAAGCGTGCCGACGCGAAATGAAAAATCTCTCGCAGTAAATAATCTAGCTGCTCAGCTTTCAAAAAAAAAAAAAAACTGTTCGGAGTTGCCACTGCGGGCCGATATGATGAAAGCTCCATCGCATTGCGCGCAACTTCTGTAGTAAAACCTGGCGATATATTTCTTACATGTATGAGCACATGCACCACGCAACAGGCAGGGAGCAGAGCTGTCCCCAGCGAACACTACTCCCTGGCACCTAAGCCGTTGGCGCTGTGCTTAGCCCCACGCAGTTCTTGTAGACCTGCCACGAGTAGATTCCCTCAATGTACTTAATGCCGAGCCAATACCACGAGAGTGTGCACGCCTTCCCGCATGAGCTGTAGTCGACCTCATGCTGGCCGTGAGGGAATTCGGTGTGGCAGTTGCGGCCCGAGGACACCTTCGTGTCGTCCAGCCAGACCTCGCACGGGCCATCCAGCGTATATCCCGACGTCTGGAACGAGTTGTTTGTCGGGATAGGCTGCGTCTCAGTCCTGGGACTTGTGAGTCCGCACTCGAAGATGGCCTCCTCCGTCACCTTGTACAGGGACTCGTCGTCCAGCATGGCACGCAGCGAAGTGTATCCGTGCTGCTGCATCCAGCTCTGCGCTTCGATGCTCGTGTTGACGCCCTGCTCCTGTAAATAGGCGAGTGCCATGCCCTGAAAGTCCAGACCATCCACGACGAAGAAGGGCGGCGGGTGCAGCACGACCTGACCCTCGCCCAGACCCGCGTCCAGCCGACGCTGGCCGGCGATGCAGGCGGCCAGCAAAGCGAGCAGGAGAAGGGAAGTAGAACACAGAGAGGTGCCACTCAGTCTCATGTTGATCGATGTGTATATGGCGTAGTGTCGGAAGAGGCCCATGCAACGTGGGAAGGAGCAGCCAGATGGTAGCGGCTAGACTTGCACAAGCGAATAATTGGCTAGTGCTACCGATCGAGATAACTGTTTAGATTAGAGAAAAGTTTATCGATGCAGTCACAGCTGCTTGGAACATTTTCTCTACGAACTATCTCGATTATTCTTTTGGTTTTCATGCAAATTTGAATGCAACGCCTCGCTCCGTCCGATGATAACTCTACCCGTATCTTAACCACCGGCAAGCGATGCGAGGAAGCACCGACTCATGGCGTGGAAGACTCTGAAGTACCGATTCTCAGCTCGATTTCCCCTCCCGCTAAGGATTTCTGGAAAGAGCGTCATTACTCAGCACAAGTCTTCCGTCAAGCCAACCAAGGTCCTCTTTCAATACTGCAATGTCACAACGACAACTGCATCGTAGAGAAGGCAAAACCTCAGCAGCCTGGCCTCCGTCAGATGCCTCCTCCCCCCTCCTTTCCACCTCCTAATGCTATGCAAAGACTCGACCTACAAGGACAACCTTGTAGATGAGCGAAATGCAAAACGACTAGTAGGTTCTAGAGGAAAGCAGGGGGGAGCTTAACCTCAGCAACCTCCGCCAGTGGTGGCGCCACCACTGCTTTTCGTCACCTCCAAAGTCGTGAACGACTCGGCCGTCGTCGGGTGAATGCCCACTGTGTCAACCATCTGGTCGTACGTGAAGCCCAGCTTCATTGCCAAGCCCATAGCCTGCGTCACCTCTCCAGCATTCGGACCCAAATAGTGGAATCCCACCACGAACTTATCGCGAGTCTTATCGCAAACCACCTTCACGTAACACGACTCAGCGGCAGTGCGAGTCTCCGTCGACAGTGACCACTCCAGCGGTACAAAGTTCGTGTGGTATACCTCGATATTGTCCTCTCCATAGCGCTCAATGCTGTTTTCCTCCGATAGTCCGCAGCACCCGTACTCGATGGGGGTGAACACTGCAGTGCATACCTTGTCATAGTCCATCTGAACAGTAGAATTGTTGTATAAACGACGCGAGAGCAAGCGTCCAGCCTGAATAGCCACTGGGGTGAGCTCCGGGGCGTCAATGACATCACCAATGGCATAAATGTTCGGCGTCGAGGTCTGTTCATTCTTGACCCAAATGCGACCAGACTTCTCGTTCAGCTTCACTCCAGCCTTGTCCAGTCCCAGCTTGGCAACGTCCGGATCGCGGCCCGTTGCGTTGAGTACCGTATCGAAAGCCTCCTCGCAGCTCTCGCCATCTTCACTAGTCCACTTGACCAACAGCTGACCGTTCTCGAGCTTCGTAATAGACTGCGGAACCGTCTTGCGAATAAACTCAATGCCCGACTGCACCTCCATGTACTCGCCGATTTTAGTGGCCATGTCCTGGTCAAAACCACGAAGCAAGATGGAGCGAACCATCACCTTCACGTCGTATCCCATGCCCTTCAAGAAGCCTGCACACTCCAGCGCGACATACGAGGCGCCAACAACCAGCGTCTTGCCTGGCTCCTTCTTCTTCATCCAGAAGATGTCGTCACTTGAAATCGCGTGCTCTCCACCAGGACAGGTCAACTCCCTGGGTCGACCACCCACAGCAATCACCACATCGCGCGTAGTGATCTGCTTCGTGCCCTTGCGAGGGTGCCACAACTCCAGAGTGTGCGGGTCGATGAAGGAGCCCATGAAGTTTTCGTACTTAACGTATTTGCTGCGCAGCTCCACCTTATACTTGAAATTGATGCCCTTGATGTATCCATCCACGTTAGTCACCAACTGCTTCCAGTCGAACGTCGGTGCGCTTCCTTCGACGTTCCAACCGAAGTTGGCACTGTCGTGGTGCATGACTTCACCAATCAGAGAGCTCTGGTGCATGAGCTTCTTAGGGATGCAACCAACATTCACGCACGTGCCACCAAGACCCCAGGACGTGCCCTGGGGCGACGGCTTGACGTAATCAAGTACACAGACCTTCTGTCCCAACGACGCCGCCTCTTTGGAGCAGGCTAGGCCTCCTGAGCCGCCACCAATCACCACCAGGTCGTAATCATAGCTCGTCTCCTTCTCAGCATCAGCTGGAGAGGTCTCAGCAGTAACTTCAGGCATAGGAGCGTCAGTCTCCGTAGCAGGAGCAGTTGCGGTAGGCTGGTTCTCGCTTGGTGTCACCCCCTGATGCTTCCCCGCTGCGATGCCGGAGCGGAAGAATGCCAGAAGGTCGTCACATCCGCCCACAAACGTCGTAGGGTTGCTACTCCACACAAAGGGCGACGTGACGTGCTTTGCGGCCTTGGAGTCAGCCCCAAAACTGGCACTGATGTCCTCCTGGGAGGCACTGAGCCACTGCTTGAAGGCGCCTCGGTCCTCGAACGGGTGAGCCTCAAAGCTTACTCGGTCCGGGTACAGCATTTGCATGGCCGCCGCCACCTCTCGGGCCTTGACGAAAGACGGACAAGTCTTCCATCCAGCGAGGTGGAACGTGACCACGGACGAGTCCGAAGTTGTTGACAGTGTCTCTTCTAAGCTGTAGACGGATGTAATGGGAAGAGTTAGTTAAGATACGAATGTAGACAGAGCAAGATCGAGACGTACTTGACTCCCGACGCCATCTTCTTGCGCTTGTTCCCCACGTCCATTCCAGGAGAACGGATAGCGGGTGAATGGAAGGTCTTGATTGGCTGGAAGATAACTCAAATCAGTATCACAAGCTTGTTTAACTTAAAGATATAAGTTAATTTATTTTAATAAAATGAACTTATAAAAAAACTGTCTTGATGATATTAAAATATCATCAAGACAGGTTTTCTTTAGAGAGAAGACAGGAAACTCGTGTCGTGTGTTGGGTGACCGATGAAATGATCAGCACTAGCAGAAGTGACAAAAGGACTTACGAGCGATGTAGTTTCGCACCTAAATCGCGTCTTCACACAAGTACCGGTATACCTTCCTTACTAGAACACTGGTACATTGGTTCTGTATTAATGTTAGAGTTTAGCTCCGTGCCACCCAAGCGCGGAGCTTGGTTAATAATCTCGAGATTCTAAAACGGCCAGGCCTTATTCAGTAGCTCGTCAAACACGCCGTCCTTCAGCGGCATCTTAAGTCCTGCCAAGTTAAACAGAGTCTCGTCCCAGTCTGTGTGGTTTAGAGAGTACCGCGCCAGCTTCGAGAGCTCATCCCACGTAATGAGATCCTGGAATTCGCCGGTGGCTTCTGTGAGCTGCAGCGATGTGCTTCCTAAAAGGTGGTTATAGTAGTATTTGAGCTTGACGCTGTCGCCATCCACATACCTCGTTTCAGGGGGTGTCTGGCTCGCATAGCCGACACTAGCAGACATCGATACGCCTAGAATGGTAGAGTTTTCAAGCTCAGGGTTGTCGATCCAGACGATAGCGTACTCCCAGTTGTGACGGTGACCGAAGAGTCGAAGAATGAGCGGTACGGGCACTGCCCCTCGGCCTTTCGGGAAATACCAAGCGTACATAATTGCCCATACATCGTTCACCCACTTGGACCGAGCATAGATCTGAGAGCCCAACTTCGAACCTGTACATTCGCCATCCTGGGGGCCACTCCACTTGAGTCCGCCGCTAATGGAGCCGTCCTTCTGGACAGCGGGGTACGGATGGCATCCGTCCTCGATCTTGAGTTGGGGTTTATACTTTACGGCGGCCTTTTGAGAAAAGGTAACAGGCTCTGGCTCCGGAAATGGCCGAACCTGGTTGTGTCCGATGACTTGGCCCTCAACAACCGCAGCAAGTGAAGCGACTACAGCGATGAGGACAGCCCGATAGTTCATCTTTCCTTCGTTTTTTTGGTGCTCACCGCCGTCCAACGGCGAGCTCTCAGTGGTGACAATAGCGAAATACAGTTCTGCACGGACCGCAAGCATTTCGGTGATCTACGTTTTATGTTTGGAGGTAAGGTCTCTATGCTCACATTTTGAGATTTGCTTGACTGACTTCCCAAAAACTCGAGTGAGTACCAGTTCGCACTGAGGTAACCAACGTGTAAATTCATTGGTGCCTGGCACGCATGCTGGCATAATAACTATTATATCTTTGCAAGTCCAGATCATTATCGTTTATATCGACCGTTGTAGTTCTATGTATAATAGTTTTTAGTGCTGTGAAAATCGTGTTCTCACTGGGCTATACAGGGTGGGCGTATGACCAACAACAAGACACTGCCTTAAAGACACCGGATGCCTGCTGTGACAGTGCCGCCTCCCATCTCATAATGAAGGGTCTTCCTCTTCATTCGAAGACTTGCTGCGCAAACGTGAGCTGCAAGTTGGACTCTTATTGTGCTATACAGCACGTAAGGGCCCAAGGCTCCAGGCCGGTCACATTCATTGAAACGGAGTACTGTACACAGAATGATGAACGAACATGTAATTTGCATACGGGGTCCTGCTGTGTGTGAGGATTGTTCGTGGAGACATGGTCGTCTTGTGAAGAGCTTCTCAGATGATCGGACCGATCATCGGTCTTTACTGTTATTACTGAAATACATGCGCTTAAACCATTTCGCGTTTAATTGAGAAATTGAGATATTCTTCATTCAAAAGAGTTGTCGGCTTGCCCAATACAACGAATTACACCAATGTGCATGTTAGCCATAACGCACGATACTGCAACGTGCCCCTCAGGATCAGAGCCGCCGTTTTGGTTTCTGAAGATGAAAGACCTCGGTACTCCATACAATTGTCAGAGCTTTCAATTCAAATGCGACCACCGTCTTGCCCGTGGTCCATATACACTGCGTAGTGTGATTCAATCTCCACTTCGATCCAAACCTCTTCTGGGGTACATTGCTCTTCAACGTGGGGTTACGCGTAACCATTTCGGGGTTACCTCGCACAGCCGCACATCAAATCAACCGATCGAGATGGCGGAGGCCATGCGCGAGTTGCGTCCTCTGTATAAGAAGCTGTTGCGTCTGGCGCAGAGTCTACCGGAGCCCAAGCGCCAGTCGTCAATTGACCAGATCCGTCGAGATTTTCGCAACCACGGAGACCTCACAGACCCCCAAGAGTGCGCATTAATCTTATACATCGCCACCCTTGTCTGTCCTAGACTAATTGGCTCCTATTCTCCGCAGGGTGTCGGCGCTCATCCAGCGCGCGCAGTCGTCGCTCAGTTACCTGAAGATCGTCACACCCCGCGCCGAGTCCAGTGAGTGCCTTATACTGTGTCCGTATTTTTTTGTGACTGGTCTGACTGGTTACAAATGCAGACATGGGCGTGCAGCGCTACATCTACCGCAACGGACAGCGCGTCAACGCGGACGAATTCGAGGAAAAGGGCGAGGAGAACGCACGCTGGAAGACGCAGGACATGGAGGGCGGACTCAGGCGCCACCACCAGCTACTGCGTCGTCAATACTTCCTGGACCGCAAGAGCGGCCCGCCACGCCCCATTTTCTAGACACTGAAGAAGCAATTCAAGACGAAAATCTGACACGTCGTTCCGCAGAGAGTACCATTGTTTGGCAGGGTGAGGTGGCTATATTTTCTCTGTTTTTATGCTGATGTAGGCCTCGTTAGAAGAGTCTGGGACCGGCACTCAGCGTTGCTGAGGCCTGCTTTGTCTGCTTCTCGACACGAGTCGTGACATTCGTGAGGTGATGCTCGATACGCTCAATCTGCTGGGAGCTATGGCTGGCCTCTCCGTTCAGCATTTCCGCCTGCACCTCAAGTTCTCCAAGAGCTTGTGCCAGTCGCTCCAAATCACTGCCACCGGCGTCGCTACTGGTGTCGAAGGCAGGTGGAAGACGAGAGGGACTGCTACCACCAGATTGGTGGAAGCGCTGAGGTGAACTTCCCTTCGAGCCCCCGGTGGATTTAGGACGCGAGTCGTCCGAGAAGAGATGCAACGTGGGGCTCTTGAGACGACGCAGGAGTTTATCACCGAAGTCGAGATCGCGATCAATGGCGCTGAGATCCTGTTCGATGGTGTCCAGCTTCTCTCCTTGGATGACGATCTCGTTGCAGGCTTCACGACCGACGAGCTTTGCAGCTTCGAGCTCACGTAGAGCTTCCGAGAGCAGCTCATCTTTGCTTTTGGCCAGTGTCTGCATCTGCTTCTGGGGCGACATTGCTGGCTGTGGAGACAATGCGACGCTGAAGCCGAACAGAGTCTTTTTGTTTGGACTCACACTCTGGTCGATGGCTTGGCGTGTTAGTTGACGCTTGACACTTAGTGCATTGCGAGCGACCTCCAGCCACTTGTTACGATCAGCCAGTGTGTCCACGAACACGTCCAGCTCAACGTATCCTTTCTTGGGGGCATGTCCGACCATTTTAAAGCCGAAAGGTTTGTCAGCAGCTCCCATGACGCCGACAACATACTCGTGTGGTTCAATACTCGACAGGTAGAAACTCCCCTTGGGCGCGGACGGTTCACCCGTCGGTGGGTGGCAAGCAGCGCGACTTTCGTAGTACGAGACTTGCAGGTTGGATCCATCCACAACCAGGAATCGAACGCGCCAAGACTTTCGGAAATGACCTCGTTTGGTTACGTAACCCTCGCATGATGTTGGCCGAGCCTTGTCACCCGAAGCAGTCGTGCCGTGCTCAGGAACTCGCAAGATGTTCATGTTAAAGTCGCAAAGACAGACTGTGGGGTCTTGTGAGGGGATTAACGAGCACCAGAAAGTGAGCTTCGTGCTGTAAATTTGTGTCCGACCGCCCTATTAATGGCATAGGCAGACAAACTCAAGTGATGCAGCATCTCACGTTTGAATGGCTGGTATAATTGGAGCTGGATGGCAATTGGACTCTCTTGGCGGCGGTAAGACCCTGGAAGAGTTGACAAGATGGAGAAGGTGCAGCAGCAGCAGCATGTGGAAGATGTGGGGCGGTTGCTGTTGCAGACACAGGAGCAGCTTCGTGTAATGCGAGAGCAGATGACGGCAGCTGCAGCGGCAGTGGAGGCCAATGCATCGCCAATGCGTCACAGTGCTATAGTGACAACAGCTGAGGTGCAGGCTTTCAACGCGATTCTGCAGCAGACGGAGACGGAGCTTCGCTCCAAAGCGGAACTCGTGCTCAATGGAATGGTCAACAGCAGTAACAATGCACAAAACAATCAGACTCAGAGTGGAAATTTTCTTCCTGCTGTCACGGTTGCTGCTCTGCCGTCGACCAAGCACCGAAGTGGATACAATGGAGCTAATAAGCCTAGACAAATGGACGCAAGCTCGATTCCTATGGAATTCTTTCGAGAGGTGAGTGCTGTTGGCTAAAGTTGTGAAAAGGAAATACCTAACGTCAGTCTTTTGTATGGACTCCAGCAATTTCGAAACAGTAGCGTTGAAATTCGCCAGTCTTTGATGCCGTCACCTGAGCCTTGGCAACGACATTTCGGAGTTCATCACGGTCGTCTCATGCGTAAGAAAACCACTCAACACTGTCGTCTATTGCCTAGTGTCAACAAAGTTGATCCAAGCGCACCGGCACCGGAATTGCGCGAGGAGGATGCCAAGCACGGTGTTTTAAACTTGGTCACACGCGGGTTCCTCCCTGCATACGCAGATCTAACTCCAGCCTTCGCAGGACCAAATGGTACGAGCAATGGCTCTTGCGGTGGAATTATGAAGCAACGAGCGACTCGAATCTACGACCGCTCCGAGCAAGCAGTGCGGTCTACTCCTTTTACGCAGTCTACAGGGTATAACCTGGCATCACTGAAATTCGATCTTTGCGCTCCACCAACACCCCCACCTCCTATACCTGAATCTAAGGACCTGATGCCTCCTGAAAGCACAACAAGAAGACGAAGCGTAAGAAAGAGTTCAGCTGTACAAGGCCCCAACCGAGTTACGATGTCGTTCCCGAAATCTGGCAACAAAGTGAAGAATAGTCGATCTGCTCATCAAACTTCGTTAATGTCAGCTGCAGTCGCTGCCTTCACGAACCAGGGCGAAGACATGGACAACAACAGAGGCCGTTTCAGTGACGACGACGTCTCAGATGAGGATCAGGAAAACGATGAAAATGGCAAGGACGAAGACGCTGAGATGGAGGAACTGGGCGCAAATGTCGATAAAATCCGTGGTTACAACGAGCTGTTGGATGCGTATAGCTTACATCAGTTTTTGATTCACAAGGGACGAACCATGCGAGACACACCCGAGTTTATTTCGTTCCGCCGCGTGGCACAAGAACTTTGGGGTAGTGTCGAAGAAGCATTACGAGCGCTGGAGGCTCTGCTGACCCAGTATTTCGTGCCACTGGCTTATGTTGATGGTCAACGATTGCTAGCACTCGCAGGTACCGGTCAGCCTCGATTCTCCAAACGTGAACTTTTATCCTGCATCGTGAATGAAGACCAGATTATGTCAGTGTTGCGACGTCCAGGCCAGCGGTATAAAGGGAGAGATCGTAAACGCCGTGCTGCTACTACAGTCCAAGCCTGTATCCGTATGTGGTTAGTCCGTCGGCGGTATGCGAGATCTCGAGCCAGTGACATCAACGCGACCAAAATTCAGCTAGCGTGGCGAGCTTACAGTTGCCATACAGCTCTCAAAACTCGACTACGAGAAGTTCGTCGAGAGAAACTCGAGAAATGGGAGAAAAGGATGTGCACCCTAAAGTCTCAGTGGTCACAAATCGCAGCACGCCGGCGTGTTGTGGTTCACGTGCCGTCGTTATCCCTTGATGAGCATTATCGTCTAAGTGCTGAGAATTTTGCCGTACAGCAGAATCTTCAACTTACTCGAGTGTGCGCTGTTGCACTGGACTCGAACGTGGACCTGCTAGTGTATGTGTCGCCGTTCGAGCTCACAGCGGATGTTTTACAGTATTTCCTCAAACTGCTGCAACTTGGTGGTCTTGTGGACAGCGGACCTCGTGTCAAGTTCGTTTTTCCAGAGCAATCCACACGTTTTCCAGCGCATTTCTCGCTCTCGTCGTTGCTTCTCTACTCGCCTCATTGTTTGCGACGAATCCGACACTACACTACTGGCAAAGAAGCTTACCTTGTGATGGGGCTACCTGGTGCTGAAGATCAACGACTGGCGATTGCTCTGGATCTGCCGATCCTCGGTGCCCCACCAGCTCAAGCTCTGCCGTTGCTCACTCGCTCGGGTGGCAAGCGGCTATTGATCCGAGCTGATGTAAATGTCCCCAATGGCACCTACGAGTTGTACGATGAACACGAACTCTGCGCAGCGCTTGCTAAACTGGCTATCGCTCACATGGATCAACCGAAGTGGCTGATCAAGCTTGACTATGATCCTCTTGGAGTGGGCGAAGCAGTCGTTGATCTGTCAAACATTCAAGCGATGCGAGAGTTGCGTCGAGAGAAGCGGACACCCGAGTATTGGCGCCAACCGGGGCCTCGTGATGCAGCGGCGAAGATGATTCTGGCTGAACTAGAGCGTCCGGGGATGCTAGCGAGACTTGCGGCGCCCATGCACTCCGAAATGTTCCCAACATGGCGAGACTACATCGATGCTGTCGGCCATTTCGGTTGTGTCATTGAAGCTGTGCCCCCTACAGCCATTGCTGCGTCTCCAGAGGCATCAACAGCGCTGGTGGAACCGGCTTACGTACGTGCAAACTTGTTTGTTGATCCGGATGGCTCCGTACACGTCACGTCGACGCAGAATGTGCTGGCAACTGGAGGTGGCGGGCTGAACCGGAAGACTGTGGCGTTCACGTTTCCTCAGACTGCAGCACCGCATGAGGCGATTAAGGTGCGTCTTTGGTGCATTGTTGTGCAGCATTATCACCCTCGTACTGACTGCTGTTGATTCTCTTTGTAGGGTGCATGCAACGCTGCCGGGAAGTTGCTAGTGGAGACGAATGTCTGGGGCTACGTCAGTTTGGACTTCGTGGTCTTCCAGGATGAAAAGAGCAACGGTGCACCACGTCTATGGGCTCTCGCCGTACACCCTTTCCTCACAGATTCAGCTGCCAGCTTCGCTTGCTTCCACTTGCTCGCTCGCGGTGTGTTGGATACCAATTCAGGTGCCTATCGAGTGGCAAGCAAATCACTGACGACAGTCACCGGACGGAACGGAAGTGGCTGCACTACGGACTTGTTGTTGCGTGAAGCTTCACTGGCCAAAGATTCGCTCGCAGGAGCTCCGCGGTGCTTCGTGGTGTGCTCGTACGTGTTCCATCCGCACGTGACCACCATGCAGTACACAGCTTTCTTCCACGCCTGTAGGTTACATGGCGTGTGCTTCGACGTGGAGAGAACACTAGGCACACTCTTCCTGCTCGCAGATAGTCTCACAGCAGGCGTCTTCGGCGTCTTGAGCATTGGAGAGACTATGGAAGGAGCTCTGGCGTTCCTGCGTACAGCACTGGAAGTTATCGGTCGAGAAGCTGGCTCGACTATCAACATGGTTTCGTCTCCATCCCGACCCGTATCAGGGCGTAGTGGTAACTTCGCCCAGGTGTTGTCTGCTGTCCGAGCATCTACAGGCGGCGGCAAGAGCGACAGACTTGGGAAAATGCAGCGACGACGCCGATAAAGTGATAGCAAACATCCAATACTTATTTGGGTCAAAAGGTGTCCACAAAAGCCTTACACAATTCATCTACAACTTGTTGCGCTTGAGAATACCCACGGGTTTGAAGTCCGGATTGGCACGGGGCTCGTGACGTGTGTGTGCTCGCTGGTGCGTCTTGCTGGATGTTTTTACCCTGCTGCTCGCTCTGTGAGTGGCTTTACCGTCCGACGAGCTGCCGGAGTGGCCGCTACTGGAGCCACTGGAACTGACACGGCGCATTTTACGCAGAGCTTGCAGCGCGTCGTCAATGCTGAAGTAAAACTGCTCTTCAGACCGAGCAGGGTCACTCAGCCACGCGCACAACGCAGAGCTCTCGATACGGTATGCACCGTGCTTTACTGCCACAAGGTCCACGAAGGATCGACGCAACATCCGCAGGTCTTCAGCTGTGAACTTGAAGTGCTCCTTAGCCTGTTCCTCCGTCATGGGCGAGTACGGACCTGCTGCTGCACCAACAATCAGCTGTAACAGGGGTTTGGCCTTGCCCCACACGCGAGCACGTCCCTGTCCGAACTTGTCCTCGAAGATCTCAGCATAAATGTCGTACAAAGTCTCCGGTAACTCATGGAGAACTTCGAGCGGTACTGCACCTTCCTTACTTGCAGCTGCCATTCCCGGATGTGATAGAGCCTGCTTGGTGAACTCCAAGTAGGCAAAGTTCCCACCACTCTTCTTCTTCAGCACCTTCTTGGCCTCTGCAGTGTCGTCATCGCTGAAGTTTCGAGCGATATCATCGACAATCGAAGACACGTCAGCTACGAACGCTCCGTTCTTGGCACTGAAGTCCAATACCGACGATACTGGAAGGCGCTTAGCCAGCTTGGACGACGGCTTTGATGATATCAGGAATCCGACCCACGATGGGAGTTGAGGAATCACTTGAGCGAAGAACTCCAGCAGCTCATTGCGGCCGTTCAATCCGGCCGCGCACTGGTCGATTCCGTCCACCAACATGAACGTAGCGTGCATGGGCTCCTCCATAGCATTCAACGGGTCCACCAGCACTTTACCAGCCAGTAGGAACGGGTCTGCTTCTTCCAGCACATACTTGAGGTTTAGTCTGGCCAGTTGGTTCTTGAACGACGGTAAGTTATCCACAAGCTGATGCACCATAGACAGCAGCACATTTCTGGGACTGCTCTTGCTCTTACGGTCGAATTGACAGCAGTGCGCAGCCAACAGATTCCCACGGAACTGCTGAGCCACTGTACCACAAAAGGCGCTTTTACCGGTTCCTCCCTCTCCGACGACAGCCAGGAGTGTGTCATTGCCGACATTAAACCGAGCATCCAGCCACTCTTCCACACGGGTTAACGCCCATGTACGAGTACCAGGAGTCAAGCCACGAGCGTGTGCTGCAAGCTCCGACGTAAAGTCGATGAGTGGGAACATCTCGTTGATCTGCTGTGGACTCAAGGGCGTCGACAGTGCATTGTCTGCCACAGGTGCCAATTGTGTTAGTCTCACACTGGCCCGCGCTGCAGGTGGCGGCGTCTTGTGGATATTAGTACGAGACGCAGCGAGACGATCACGTGTGGCTTGTGACGTCTTGGTGGACGTCTGACGCGTCAGAGCAGCGCGCTCTTCAGCCGACAAAGGGTCTGATGACGAGCTCTCTGTAGATGATACCGACGGGGGCGCACTGTGCTGTGTCGCAGTCAACTGAGCGATGGCGCCCTTGAGAAGCGCCAACTCCTTGAGCACGTCGTATCGCGTCACGTGTAGCTCGTTCATGACTTCTCGTCGAATGGCTTTGACCTCTTCTTTAACCTCCAGCACCTCAGAGCGAAGACGTTCCAGTTCGAAGTCTCCACTGACAGCACGTGACGTGCCTGTTGTGCTGTGGACCGTGTTGAAGCCGTGGTAGGTACTGGAGAAATTCCCAGGCGTGGAGGCTGCATAGTTGCTAGGCGTCGTGGTTGAGAACTGCGAGAAGCTGCTGCTGACGTTGCTGACATTACTGGCCTCGACGTCTTCGTGGAGTGCTGAGAGCGTCATGTTGTTGGCGCGAATCTGCTCTGTCGTGCGGTACTGCGGCATGTCCGAGGAGGTATTGGACGTGCTGCGGCCGTAGAACATTTCCTCCACGTCGTCCGTCACATTGACGGTATCCGCCAGCGTCGTGCTGCGGTCGAAGCGCACGGGGTCGTCGTCCTGCGTCTGCTTGAGACGCAGCGAGTCCTCGTCCAGCGCCCACGCGCCCTCCTTTTTGTGCAGTCGACTACTGCGCAGTTTATTCTTGATTCTGTTCATGGTGCCGACCATGGTTGAGGATTTAGATAATGAAATGCACTCACTACACACACTGTATAGGAAAAATGGTAACGCGGACGGCGGACGTTCACGTTCGAGCGGAGAAGCGCGAATGGCAGAGTTAGTCGTGGGTGCGACTGCGGATAGAGATCCAACAGCTGCCTCTAAGTTACAGTTCCCCCCAATTGCCAGAAGGCAATAAAAACTGGACGGGCTTGACTGGCGTACCGAACCCTTTTTACTTGGTTCCACTATGGCCGCTTGGATGGCTGCCACTACTGCTCCATTACAATCACTCTGACACCAGATTCTGGTACAAGCGCAAAATGTAGGAGCGCGCTTCCCGTCTTGTCCGAAAGAAGGTGGCGTGTCTGGTTGCGAGATCTCTCTACAAGACTCTTTTCAGTGCAATGTATAGCACAACGCGCCGTTATTGCCCGTCGAGATGACCATGTATGGCCAGCAGGTGGCAACTGAAAAGTTTAGCACCAATTTCGTGGGAAAATGCATCGAAGCAACCTCGAAATCCACACAGAGCAATTGTCTCGATTACTCCAGTCGAGATTTGTGGTGTCATTTTGCCAACTGACACTTTTTAAAGCATTAGTGAAACAGTTTGGCTGGACGGAAGTGAGACGATGAGGAGTAGGCGTTCCTTTGGCTCCGCACGAGCCCAAAAGCAAACAGTGCGTACAGCTACCGGACTTGCAAGTCCACTTCTATTGGGAGGACGGGCGTTATGGTTGGTCACATGCCTTACGCCCGTAAAGTTGCTTCAGTTTTCTACGATGTCTCCGAGCTCAGGACATGCCAGGCGGCGGGCGGTGATGATGCTGTGGCTGGGGATTGTTGCCAGCATCTGGGGTGGTCGACACGGTGGTGCTGGAGCGAAGTAGCGATACCTACACAGATGGACAGAGTTCGCATAGGAGTGAGCCACATGGCTGCCCGTCACAACTTGTTTTCTACTGCGATGCAATACACTTGCATTGGCCGCAATAAATTGCCATCGCAAGTCAAACAGCAGGACAAAATGATCCACTCACCTCGGCCTGCAAGTTTAGACACATTTGCCGAAACATCGTCACTTCATTCTGCAGCCCGTTGATGATCTCTGTTGGTCCCACCAAGAGGGTAGAAACCATACACGCAAAACCGTCGATTGTCAGTCAAAATGAAGAATGTACTTCATGAGATCGAGCGAAACCGCCACGACACGTACCAGCGCTGCGTTGCAATTGGTCCTGTAGATTGCGATTCGCGTGCTAAAAAGTCATCGCACACACGTTAAAACCATCCTAGCAGTGGTGATCAGCTACGTACCCCAAGCTGCTCCTGCACCATCAGTAGTTGCGCGTTTTGTTGAGTGTAGCGAAGGAGCTGATCCATCACTTCCGTCACTGCCACCGTGCGCTTCATTTGGCCATCCACGCGTGTGATCGTAATGTGCGACGGTGTGTACACCGCGCCCAACTCCGTCTCCGATGAAGACTGCGGTGCACTAGTTACAGGGGCGGCGGTTGGAACGTGGGGCGGCGCTGCATTTTGCTGTTGCTGTTTCTCTTGAGGCTGCTGTTGCTTTGGAGGAGGCGTGGCCTAAAAGTGCACCAAATCTCCGTGAGCAGCCCATTCAATCGCGAGGCATCGGGCTATTCGATCAAACTCACCTTTTTCTGTCGCTGCTGCTGAGCTGGAGGCTGCGACTTCCTATCGACACCATTGGGTACCGCAGCGGTCTGCAATGCAAATGTCAATGATCGAAACAGTCAGCATCACTATCAAGCTACGGCAGCAATAATTTAAAGCTCTGGTGCCTTACCTTATGCGGCTGCGGCGCCGCTTTGATCATATCTGCCATTGAACGCTTAGGCTCAGCCATTTCCTCCTTCTCTTCGCTAACGCTGATGACAGCTGGTACTTCTTCAACTGGCGATCCAGGAGGAGACTGGGACTGCGCATTGGTCGCCGCTTTGTTCTTCTTGCTCTTACTCTTCTTCGGCTTGGACACCGATACGAACGCGAGGTCCTTAAGCTGCGCCGAGTCACTACATCACACAGATACAGACGTCAGTGTACACAATAATAGTCCAATAGTCCAGCAGCAGTAAACGACGCCATTCTCTACCTGCTCTTCTTCTTGTTGCGAGACTTTTTCTTCTGTTTCTGCTTCTCCTTGCGCTCCTGCTGTCGCTCCTCAGCACTACCGTCGTCGGAGTCAAAGTCCTCAGTCACACGCAACTGGTTAAAGGCTGAAAACACGCTGGGCTTGCCGCGGGTCGCCATCGTCTTGAAGGGGGTCTAGTAATCTAATCGGAGCAATATGAAAAGTGTTGGTGGTTCGAGTCCTTAGACTCGATTAAGTTTGTTTCGATACTTAAGCGAGAGTTTTGACTCAAGATGTAGCCATCTCGCTTTTTGTGACTCACGGATGAGAAGACAAAATTGATGATCATTTACTTGGCTGGTACTTACGATCTGCAAGTTAAAGTGGGCTATTCGCTCACTCGTAGGTGTCGGGATACTTGACAGGTACCTCGCGAGCCTCGTCGGGCGACCAGAGCTTCCCTCCGGCCAGCAGCTCGGTGATCTCCTCACAGGAGAGACTCACCGACGAAATGGCTTTGAAAAGCTGTCGTGACGACGTGTTCTTGGGGAAATTATGCAGCAGTCGCATGATTTCTTCCGCTTCCATCGCCAGCAACGAGTCCTGAAAAAGAGACAATAGCCCTGCACAACATAAGCACAACACAATCAGTCTTACATGGCTGAATAAAATTCAACGTAAGCAGAAGTCTTACCCATGCTGGCTTGGAAGAAGAACGGCGTTCCCAACAGGACGTAGACATCCCAAATGCGCAACGCGAGATCCAGCGGCAAGCTACGAGTAAATAGAGTGAGAGCCCTGCACAAGCATCCTCGTCAGTTGGTAAACCAAACCAGAAATGTAAACACCCGGATCATTCTAAGCAGCGTATCCAACTAACTTACCAGTCTACGGCATACATTTGCGCGTCAATACCGATCTCATGAAAATGGGCTGATAAGGCCGGTAATTCGTATTCGAATATCTGGTTGTACACATCGATGTAGTGGAACGTCTTCACAAAAAACAAAAAACAAAATAATAAGGGCTCATTAATCAGGAAACAGGACAAAGTCAAGGACAACCACGTACCCGCGTTGCCTCAAGACGGAACATGTCAAAAAGCAGGCTCGAGCTCATCAGCGCAACCAGCGCCTTGAACGCAGTGAAGCTATCCATGTGAAAACACAATGTGGCCGCCAAGTAGCTCATTCCTTGCACGTAACCCAGATCCGGACGGTAGCAAATGTACGCTTCCAATACCTCAGTCGTGCGCTCGGTTCCCTCCGCACCAGGCTGAAACAATGGGTGATGACCAAAAGTGCGTGGCATATCGACGTTAACAAGCTTAATGCTGCGCTCTCCGTGCGCGACGAGCATTTCGGCGATACCAACCGCATCCTGTAACATATTTTGCACAGGCAGAACTGCAGACGACCGCCTTGCTCGTTTCCGGTCACTGATCTCCGGTATTAGCATTGTTGTCGACGAGTCTCTTCCGTATTCCGTTAGTGTTGGTGCTTCACTATCTTCCACAATGGATTCCGAAGCGGATGATGCACTGCTTACGTTAGAAACACTTCTTGATGGTGGCTCGAGCATGGCACTTGCACTTTCGGAGCTGACTGATGGCGTCTCAACGACCGAGTGGTCCACGTCCCGCTTTAAGGACATCTCCATCAACACAGCCTGAGCTCGAGCTTTGCATATTTTAAACAAATCTTCGTTCACTTGAAGCGTGTTCCCGAGTATCCAAGCCCAAGCTCGACCACGAAGCTCCTTTGGAATACCCGCAAAGCACAGTGCATCCAACAGAGGCACATCATCGCGCGTGCTTCCACTCGGATGAGTAAATACTTCATCCAACCACACCTCAGTATACGTCTGCTTCAACTTTGGAAGCTGTTGTCGTTTCCGCTCCAGACGCCGCTCTTTAGACGCGCGTTTGTTAGACCTCTTCAGGTTATGCTGTATAGTAGCACCTGCATTCGACGTCTTAGCTGCGCTAGATGGATTCCGTCCAATTAAGGTCGACTCTAAGGTTGACCGGTGTAGATCATCGTAACTTCCAGGTAGTAATACGCGTAATTCCGTGACCCAGCGGCGACGCTCCTGCTCTGTCGTCGCACTCAAAAAGAGTTTCCGGGCCGGGGTCTGCAGCACGAACACAAAGTTGCCTGGATGTCGCACTTGGTTCTGATCGTCAATCTGCCATGAAATGTCAACAACCGTCTCCAAGTTAGTGCCAATCTATTGTCATCGCGCTTACCCTACCGTCAACACGCACCACTTGGACGTCTCCTAGTGTCAGCAGCAGCCGCGGCTTTCGGCCAGACTTGGTCGAGTATGTAATATCATTCTATAAGTTTGAGATAATAAACAACAGCGTCAACCTCTAGATCGCAGGTAGCAATAAATTCTTCTTTCTTTGTCAAGTCGCTTGCCTTTGTGAGCATAAAGTAGCGGATGCGCCAGATTTTCAAGTGTTTGCTCTGCTCGCAACGACAGCAATCCACAGCGTCAGTCAAGTCTCCTCATACCCAGCCAGGAAATGCACGCACCTGTTTGTGCAGATAGCCCTGCAGCACCAGCTCATGTGGCGCCGCCGCCACGCTCATGCTGGCTTGTCCGTAAGCGGACTGTATAATAACTGCACGTCAAGTCGAAATCTACAAACTCTATAAATACGTTACTGTACTTTTATTACAAATCTGAAGTGGTGTACACAAATCCTCATAAAAATTAGACTTGTGTACACTACTCCACGTTTGCTGCGATTCTTATCGTTCTAGCCCAGCATAAAGCTCAACTCAAGATGCGTCTTCCCGAGGTGGCCGTGGCTTCTGCGTCTCACTCGTCTTATGCCTCGCCAGCGCGTAACAGCAACAACACCCGATTTCTTCGTCCGTCCGCCGGTACACTCCTTCCCCCTTCTGCAACTGACGGAGGCTCGGGCGGGTGGACGCTGCCGCCTCTGAACCATTTCATGACGCTTCCCAGGCGCTTTATGCCCTCGAGTTTTGGCGCCTCCATAGACAGCAGCACAGCCAGTAGTCCCGGTAGCAGTGGAACAGAGATAGATAACAGAAACAGGATCAGAAACACGCTCGGATCCACTGCCAACGGGGCCGCTATGGATAATTTACTTAATGATGAGGACGAGGACCAGGGAACGCGCAACCACTTCGTTGTACCCCGCACAGTGCACTTACAGGACGACCAAGATCTGAATGACACAGATACAGGCCCAGTACATCAGCCAGAAGAGATCGACCTTACTGTCTCGTCAGATGAGGGCGAAAACGGCGGCCACGACGCAGCAGATAGCGGTGACATCATCGAGATTCTGGACTCTTCGGGTGTTTATCAACCAGCGCCTTTGCCCCGAAAGCGACGTCGATCAGGAGCCAACAGAGTACTGGAGCTTAAACGCCAGCGCGTGACGGACACGAGAAGTGCCGAGTCTACCAATATCAGTATACAGAACAGTGAAGTGGTGGAGGAATTCAAGCGACGACTCAAGTGCAGCATTTGCCTGGATGTATTGGAAGACATGACCTCCACATTATGTGGACATATATTCTGTGCCGGCTGCATCCACCAAGCGATCCGAGCCAGTGGGAAGTGTCCACTGTGCCAGCGTCATCTTCATCTCAAGGACACACATCGTCTATTCTTCTGAAGAGTTTGGCCAAGGGGAACGCCTTCCAGGTCAGTATATTTCATTTTTATTTGACGTCGGGTACTAGAATTCCATGGCTGCAGACACTCGATCGCCTGGTGCTCCTGCTTCTGCTGTTACTGGGGCTGCGGAGTAAAACTGATTGAAGTTTAACCGGAGTAGGAGACACTACGCAGCAAGTAGCAGCACAGGCGTCAGCACATTAGAGTGCCATATTTTTTCTATCAACATCTCTAAATCACGCGTGTATGCGCAGGAACAGTAAATCAAAGCAAGGGCCAAACAGTTCACGTACCTCTGAAAACTCTCGAGTGTTTCTATCCACATCACGAGTAACGCTTTGCAGACTGCTAACCAGAACTCGGAGCGCGACGTCGAACTCGTAGCACAACGCACGGATGCGAGTCTCTTCGGAAATCCTCCCTGTCACTTGCCTTTCTAATGCCCTCACGAATCCGGTCAAGCTCCAGGCTGCTGCGAGTGTGTCTAAGAAAGCCGAGCGGATCTGTGAAATACAAGCCACCCTCATCAGCATCAAATAGATCAATCAAGACGCAGGAAGAGGTTAAGGCTTACTGTTAGTGCAGGTCTGTCCAGGAAGCAACAGAGAGTTGCAACCGATACATATTCCTCGTGACAGTGACGCAGTTCCACCAGTGTTGTTGCTGCCTGTACTGCATGCTCGAGTTTGGACCACGCCATCATTAACACCTACCACAATGTCAGTATGGTTATCTAGGATAGTATCTCGATTTCCACTAACCTTTGTGGCAAAAGTCTCGTTGAATGCCCGGAGGAAGGCCTGCATCTTGTAGACTACGCCCCCACATTGCCGCTCAAGCGATGAAGATAGTTGTCCTTGTGCGCGGATACTTCGCAACAACCCCCAAGCCTCTCGCATTTCCAATGATGTCAGTCGTACGTGAAGCAGAAATTGGTGCATCTTCTTGTAGTGATCCAGCGACTGCGTGGTGATCACAAAACCCAGCGGCCACTTGACATCGTACACTAACTCGATTTCTTTGATGACGCTTGGAACGGCTGGCCTCATTGTCAAACTATCCAATACTGCAACAGCAACAGGGGATGAGTGGGAGAGACTATGATGTGGCAACTTAACGTGAAAAACTTACTCGGTGACAGTGCTGCGGTAGTGTTGTAATGAAAAGCTTGTGAAATAGCATCCAGCGCCACGGATCCCTCGATCATGGCCAACGTGAGAGCAGACGAAAGGCGACCTTCAAGTCCCCAATTCACACGAGTCGTGGGGTCTAAACCCTGAAGGATATCACGCGCGAAGATGTCCATGCAAAGTCCTTCTGACATGAGCATCAACTTCCGCAGCCAGCGTAGATAATCGAGCACCCGCAGTGAGTTTCGAAACCAGTCCACCGCCACCTGTTCCAGCTTTTCCTCAACAAGACGAACGGGGATCTCCACACAACAGTCGACAATCGACGTAAAGGAAATAAACTCAGCCTCAGAAGCAGTCTACAGGGCATGGCACGAAAAAGGTTAGTGATGTTGGAGGGGACGTTCAGGCACAGAAGTAAGAGCAGGTTTACCTCTGTCAATGCCTGGGTCAGCAGCTCGGAATCTTCTTGAGCGATAGCCACCGAAAAGAATGGGTGTACGGGAGGAAGAGATAGTCGGAAAGACTCTGCTGGTTCAGCAATACCAGCCATTTCAATTGTGTCAGATGACAGCTCCTCACCGCTGTTGTTTCCTCGATTAGTGGCTTCATCGTCATCATGAATTACGGCCTGCATTTCAATGTCTAGCTCTTCCTGTGTGGGAGTCCCAACTGGTGTAGTATCACCCGTTGGTTCAACTCGATCCACAGCACTGCTATCTTCCATCTCGACATCATCTAGTCCACCTTCTGCCGCAGAATCAACTTCGGTCTCCGCTTGAGTATTTGCTTTGTCAGGCACATCCGTCTTGCCATAGAGAGTCCCGTACATATCCGCATCACTTCCTCCGGGTTCGTTTAGAATACGGATACCCGTTTTGCAGGATGCCACTTCAGCGGATGCTGAGTCATTGAGAATACCCGAACTACGACTGCCAGCCTCCTTATTCACTTTCACTGAAGCTCTCCAAACGCCATCATTATCGGATACCGATTTTCGGGCCCCCGCCTCCTTATTCACTTTCACCGATGCTCTCCTATCTCCATCGTCAGTAGTTGCCGAGGTACGACTCCCCGCTTCCTTGTTCACTTTCACAGATGCTCTCCACTCGGAAGTTAGAGTTATCGTTGATGGCACCCCTGCCACCGCTGGTTCAGATGCACGTTGGTCGTTGTTCTCGACAGCAATATTCACTTCAGGTGCACGAGGTATTGACTCGTTACGCCGTTTTTCTTTTTCTAATTAGATATCGACATTGAAAGTTAGTGATAGTTAGATCATTTTCACAAGTGCAGTCGCTCGTACCTGCTGTCCATTTCGCCATATCATCTAAGCGAACACGTTGAAGCTGTCCCTTTGCGGTCGACAAGCGCACGGCACGATCTCGCCGCCATTTCATGTAATCATGTCGCTCTTCGGCGTCATTCATTAATACTGAGAATCTACGAGCAAGTTAGTCAACGACAAAAAAAAACTCCGTAAGCCAACACTAATAATGCACAGTAAATCGGCTGTATGGTGACGTACTTGTCCAAAAGAACCTCACGTCCATAAACCTCCTGGTCTGCTAGAGCTTTCTCTTCATCATCGAGTCGTCTAGCGTCTTCGGCTTGTTCCTGCTGCTCTTGTTGAAGTCTGCGTTGCTTCTGCTCCAGAATTTGTTGATCTAGCATGTAATGTTGCTCCAACTGAGATCTTCTTTTTGTTTCAACCTTGCCACGTAACGCCACAAGACTCAGTAACAAGCAATCTGCAAGGGAAGAATTGCCGTATTAATCCAGAGACTTACGTCTTCGCGGATGAAATCTCGTCTTGACTCCTCTTTAGATGCTGCTGCAACAGCCATTTCCGTCTTAGAGGGCTCAGTGTCGTCTGAATGATAGGTACCTCCAGTAAATGTCATGGCTTCTACTACTGCTTTCCACTTCTCTGCATGCTCAGCAGCTTCATCCCCACAAGCAAGCATTCTCAACGCTTGCATATTTACCTAAAGTACCCACGGTACTTGTCAGTAGTAATTACAAAGAAAACTAATCATTCCCTCAGCACCTACCAGAGGATGAGTATAAGCAATAGCATTCACGCTTCGCAGTAGCGCTTGAACTTGACTAACGTGGATAATCATGGGTGCGATACCAACCATAAACTTTGGGAACATCTTGGTCGCCTCAGTCGATAGTTCTTCACTGAAAAGCCCATCCCCACTTCCAGCAGCGGCTTTTTCTAACAGAATTCTGCTCCACATAGTGACTTCAAACTCGTCCTAACGCGGCCACCAACAAGAGCACACGTCAGTGTAAAGCCCGGCTACACCACATAGTCAGGTTCGGGACTTACAAAAGCATCGATTGACTCATTCACTCTCCCCGACGAAATGAGGTCGGACAGCACAGATAAGAACGGTGAGCATGACTTCACAAGAAACCAGATCACCAGCTCTTGCATAAGCCCTGAAGAATCTTCCACGCGTAGAGAGGAGACGTAGTGATGCAAACGATTAATCAACGCGATTCCACGCGGGAATTGACCTATAGGATTCAATAATAAGAATTGTGAGGTTAACGATCCCATCTCTATAGCATTGAAGTACCTACCATGTTGCAGCAATGGCCAGAAGAAGTCCGCATCGCAACCAAATATGCCGCCAATGGTTTCCATAACACGACATACTTTGCGCGTCTTGCACAATAGTTTTGTGATCGATATAATCTCGTCCTCTTGATCTACCTCGCTTGGCAAAGATTTCAGACATTCCAGCGTGATCGATTCTACAAGCATCTAATTCAAGCAAGCTAAAATGTTAGAAACACATGGACTCCTGCATTACACCATACAGCGGCTTACTCGATGTGTTGACAGGAACAGCAGAAGTGCATCTCCCATGGCTTGAAGCGTCTTTCCTCCTCTTGCAGGATCTTGTGAGTAATAGATAGCTAGTAATTCTAACCTCATAACCATGGTTCCGGTTTTCCGAAATGCCTAACCAAACAGCAGCATAAGCCAAAGCAACACAAAAGCCTCATCTTCGATGCAATGTGAAACATCGAATCCGAGCATACCTCTAAAACGGATATTGTGGTCGATACAGTTGTGTTTGAGAGCTTGATGTTACGGATCCCAGGCAGCTGGAACGACGCCGACTTAAAATCTCTCCGAAAAAGTGTGGAGTCGATTCCACTCAATGCTCGCAGCGAATCCTTCGTAATCACGACCAATATCAGCAACGATTCCTTTGCCAAAACGCACTCCCAAATTTTAATAGCGCAACTCACCTCAATAATGTCTTCTTCGCGTACCTCCAGTGGTATATCCCCGTTTAGAGCAAAATCATCAGGAATCGCTACGTCACGAATGGACCGATTTCTTTCTCGAACTGACGGTTTGGCGTAACCCTCAGGTAACTCCATTCGGTCTCCCAGGTCTTCCCATGCGTACGTGTGCGCTAACCAGCGTTCAATACTATCAAGAGAACATTCCGATCCCCACGACGATTTTTCTGTAATGCTGCTCGCATCTCCCCAGTCTGCCTGCAGCGTTTGTCCTTTAAAATGCACTTCTTGTGTGCCGTCATAGAAGAAAACGTCTTTCCTTGGTGACAAACACTTTGCTTGTTTTCCAGGCATCACTGTCTTGAGCGTCTTGCAAGTATCAGTCGAACCTTGACCATGACGCTGACGCTTTGGAGTATCTCTGATAACCCATAATAATGCATTAGTAAAACCTGACAGTGTTTATTCAGTCCAAAACTGAAATTCATACAGTGGAATCGAAGCGCGATCGTCGTCTTGGTTGCTAGGAAGGCCAAAGAACTGATTAGGCTACAGATGCATGGCCATACAAGTGTACTTAGAACCATTTCGATAGTCCTCTATAGCTTTCTCATCACTTACCTGTTTGAATGGCATCATTGAAAGCTGCCCTTTATCTTCAGGTACAGCACCATTAGGACACCATAGACTGGTGTGTCGACTAGATATCCCATTGCCGAAATTGCTAAACAAGTCCTGCGAGAAGAGTCTGAGCATAGTCACCAGATACTAATCAGAGATGAAGCCGAGAGTGTGACGTCGGACGCAAAGTTAAGTACTTACGCTCTCTCTTGGAGCAAAATTGGCGACTTATGAAAGAGCGCTCTTGAGCGCTGCACCATTTCAATGTCGTTCATTCGAATGCGATCACCAACACGCTTTTTATCATCAGCGAAGATCTGTCAATAGGCAAATATTACGATGAAAACTACAGCAAACCAGCAACACTAATCACGAACAGCGCTGTCATACCATGTTGGACTTTTCGCTCGTTGCTTGCATGGGATCTTCAAACACAAATGTATCACCGTCTTCTCCACCGGCGAGTGCAACCAGCAGCCGCATGATGTCGTCTATTGGAACTGCCACACATTCAACCATTGGTCGTCAGCTGAGGCCAAGTTTCTCTACCAGTCTCGAACAGACCTGCTGTCTCTGTACTCTGCTGCTGTTGCTGCTCAATGCTCATGCAGCGCTCCACCACGCGATCCATACGGTCCACGACGTTCGTTCTGGTCACAGAATGATACTTAGCCTCAGTTCACAACCACAACCAGCATTAACACCACTACGCACACATCTGCGTCTTGTTCGCACGCCAGCAGCTTTGCTCGTATATCTAGCAGCTCGTTCTGAACCGATACGCTTGCGGATTCACGCTACATATAAGCGCACGTCAGAGAGGAGAAACTGGAGAGGCAGTTAGCTGGTCACTGGCAGCACATACGGGACTCAGAAGTCGGTGGTAGAGTGGCAGCACGCGTCGGAATTCGCTCCGAGACTGAGAGCAGATGTGGGAGCGTAGACGCCGTAGCAGATCCACCACGCCCTCCTCCGCTTCCGCCGCCATCGTCAAGCCTTGGTGCATGGACTTGTGTACCACATAATTACTACATAAATGGCTACACTCACTTCAACTTTGACGGAAACAAGACCTAACGTTGACGTTGTATTTCTTTAGACGGCTCACGTCCACGCCTCCATTCCCCGACTTGCTCTACCTACTCTGAGACGGCCTCCGAGATGGCACGTGCCCACTGCTGTGCAAGGTTGTTGGTGTCGGTGATTCGGATCGTATCTGAACGCTATAGATCCACAAAAAGAGGAGTCAGCCACAGCTAATACTTGCAGTACTGAGTAGCAATACCGTGCGAGTTGCTACGTACCGATACAACGTCGAACGTATGGGGATCGATTTCGTTTACAGTAGTGTCCGGAGTCAGGAAAAGTTCGCGTTTAAAGCGGCCAGACCACGCACTGATTACGATCAATCGTGGTGCATCAGTGAGGTAGAGCTGTCAACGAATCAGCGATCAAAGCGAGTTAGTACTACCGTCACAAATGAAATCTCCTGTAAATCATGTTGTACCTCTCGGGTGCGATTAAACATCTTGGAGCGGACTTTCACAGTGGATTCAAAGCGGATCTGCTCGTCATAACCGATGCAAGCAGGTCGACTCCTCTGGAGAGAGCTGCTACTCCGCGAACGTTTGCTGCTGCTATGAGCAGAAACAGTAATGCCAAGCGAATAAGAAATACTGTATATCATAGTGCTTACGCGAAACAATAGTACCTGAACTCGTCCGTTGTGCTTTCAGAGAAATCGTCCGAAAAGTACTCAGCAACTGTCCAGTTCTCCGAAGCGCCATCCTGTTGCATCAACTATAGTTAGTCTCTGGAAGTGATACATGATACATTATACGTAGTCTACGTACCAGCTTTGGCTCGGGCAAATCTAGTTTGGGAGGGTTGTAGGGTGGAGTCTTGTCGTTAATGCTGTCCCATTCGACGCCTTCGAAAAACGGGTGATTCTGTGCAGCCACAACACCGTTAGATATCGCAGCTCACATGTCAGCGCACTATCAACTTAAACTGACCTTCAGTTCGGCGTAGCCTTCTTCGTTCTGCTGAGCGCCAATGCGTTCGTCGGGGTCCTGAGGGCAATGCACAAATGAGTCGGTTTGTCATCCATGACTTAATTGAAACAACTAGAGCGTGAAGCTACCTGAACAAGAAGTTTACGGATCAGATCCTGCGCGGTTTCCGGGACACTACTTGGGAACTCGAACTCATCGCTCGAATGGTTAATAATCTGCAAGACCCAGAATGTCAGAGTATCAACATGAAATTAAATAAAAAAAGAAGCAAGACACCGATCTCACCACTTGGAAAGTTAGGTAGTCATTTTCTCCAACAAAAGGAGCACGACCAGTTAACATCTACACAAATACGATTGTTATGAGTCAACATGTCCAATCGACAACTACTGCTGCAGCCAGATCCAGACAACCTGGAAGATTAAGCAACCCATTGCCCATAGATCGGCTGCTCGTGAGGCCGGTTTGTCGTGCAAAACTTCCGGAGACACATACGAGGCCGTGCCACAAAACTGACAAACGTCGCTACTCTCTCCATCTTGATCCTTCATGTAAAAACAAGCAAATCTTTAATTAAGAAATAAGAAATACTTAAGTATTGACAAAGAGAACAATCAGGTTCCCACAGGTTATGGAGGCCCCTCTCACCTTTGCAGTGCCGAAATCAGTCACTTTCAAGTGTCCTTGCTCACTGCAAGAGACAACACAACAATCGTTAGAGTGTAGCCGTAATATAAAGCCACTCTACATACCCAACCCAACATACCTGAGGAGCAGATTGTCAGGCTTGATGTCGCGGTGGATGACATGCTACAGAGGAGCAAGCCTCAGTTAGACTAGCCCAGCTCAGCAAGATCCACCTCCAAATATTCCACATTCAAGTTGCAGTACCTGAGAGTGCATATACTCAAATGCGTTGACCAGCTCTGCCGTGTAGAATTGCGTGAGTTTGAAAGAGCACGCCGCATCCGATACACCTTGCCCCTGTTGCTTTTGATACTCCGTGCTACGCAAAATTACAGGCGATCCAGTTAGATATTGAGCGCTGTTGCAGCCCTGTACACCACGCACCTGATGAGTCCGAAGAGATCGCCACCGCGACACAATTCCATGACCAGGTACAAGCTGTGGTGGTCCTGTATCCACAACCAGACACAGCAAAAACATGAGACGAGGTGAACAGATGGGTTCCTTTTTGCGGTGCCGCACCAACTCAGCCAGCAGCTAAACGCTGTTCAAGGGCCGTGCACGGCGGCATTCAAGGATCCAGGTCACCTTACGCGGAAGCTGCAGTAGAACTTGACGATATTAGGGTGCGAGAGGCGTGACATGACCTTGCGCTCTGTGAGTACGAAGGCCGTCTTGTTCTCCTTGCGGATGAAGCTCTGGTCCATCACCTTCACGGCGAAGTCCATGCGACTCTTCTTCAGCTGCGCATGGAAAACCTGCGAGTGGAGACCATGGAAACAATAATGACATCCGACTAGCGTCAGTCTCATTTCAGCAACTCCAGTGCTCAATGTCGACCCACCTTGGCGTAGGAGCCTTGGCCCAGCACGTTGCCGAAGAAGAAGGCGCTGGCCTCTGGTGCTGCGTCAAAGTGGAGCGCATGTGCCGGCGTCGTGGCCATCTTCCCCCGCTCTCGTTGCCCCAGCAGGTCCAAGCTTCGTCAAGTCGCTCTTTGTTTTATACATCGATTAAAAAACATGATTTTGAAAATTGTGTTGTGTATAAAACTCTGTTTCCCCCTCTCTGTAGCTCTTCACAAAAGCCATCGCGCCCTCCAGAAGCTAAAGACCGCAACCAGCCAGCGAGGAAGGTGCAGCCCCCCCCTTCCTTTCAGCCTCCTACACTCTCGCCTAGGACCCGCCTGCGACGCAAGATGGTGTCGTTCGCGTCGCCGCTGTTCTGGCAGATCAACTATTTGGTGACCAACCTCAGCAAGAAAAACTTCAAGTCCAATGTGGCTGAGCTCAACCAGGTACGGATCTTTTGGCCATTGTACTGCCTCCCTCAGGGCTGTATACTAACTCTGTTTGTTGCTTACGGCTGTTTCAGCTCGTGGAGCTCTATGGAGAAGACGCGCGTATCTTCCTACTCAACTGCCTCGTCAAGGACATCGATTTCCGCGACGCTCGTGGCCAGAAGGACGCACTGAAGATCCAACTGCTCACGCACGAGGTCGCCCAGGCCTCGTCGCGCCCTAATTTCACCACTTTCATCTGCGAGGTGCGTCCTCGGCGCTATCTTTTCGCAATATTTTAAATTTTATTGTAAATTTATGATATTTTATGACAGGCGATCGAAGGAAGCTCGCCCGACTCCGCAGCCGTCAGTGGACGACATGTGACCGAGGAATTCCTCCAGTTCTTCTGTAAGACTCTGAAGCTCAGTCTCCCCCAGCAAGTGACGGTCGGTCTAGCCTTCGCCCAGGGCGAGAACGCCGAGAGCTCCGCCCAAGCCATCCAGTTCCTGCGCACCAAAATCCCCGAGATCTCGTCCTGCGGTGCCAAACTTCCGTCGGACGTGCTCCACTCGCTCGTCTTCGTGCTGCGTATGAAGAAGGAATTCCACGCCAACATCGCCGAGACCGACTCATTCCTCGCTAGTATCTCCTCAGCGCACCCGAACGACATGGGTTCGCTTGAAATGGCCCCATTGACCATGGGCGACCCCGAACACGTGGACTGCGAACCCGTGACGGACTCGGACTCGCTCAGTAAGCTCATCTCGGACGTGTCTTCGAGCTGTCTGTTCTATGAATTGATGGAGGATGTCGGCTACTCGTGTACGGCATCTCCACAGGCGTTCCGTACGCTTCTGGCTGAGGCTGGACTGGCGAAGGCACCCACGATCCCACCGGCTCAAGTCGCGGGTATGCTGGCGATGCTCTCGCGGACTTACACTGGTCTGGATGCGAAGAACGGAGCCACTTTGATGGCGAATCTTACGATTGACTTTGAGGCGTCCGCGTCGGACGAGGCAGCAGCTGCACCCGTGCGGGAAAACTGGGACCTCGAGGTTATCGCTGATGTGTTGCAGAAAGACTACGGCTCTATCAAGTGGACCAAGGTGGCGGAGAAGCTGGATCGTGCCGATCTTAACATCCAGAATGTGGCTCAGCTCCGTGTGCTTATTACGGCGTTCCAGCGGTTCTCGCAGACCAAGTTCCGTGTGACGACCTTGCTCCGGCCCTGGAAGAACAGCCGCGCGCACATTAGCATCCTGAAGGCCGCTGTAGAGGCTCCACCGGAAGTGCTTTCGTTCTCCGAATCGCCGCACAAACTCGCGCCGTTCGAAGGCGCCGACGCGTCAGCTGTCCCCAAGAATGGTGTGTGGTTCTCGTTAGATATTGTGGACACGCTACTGCAAGTATCGGAGCAAGACTGTTACGGTGACGTTCGCAAGCTTCTGGATAGCGCAATGAAGACCTGTCCGGATGTTCTGATCGCCAACTTGGCGCAGGCGTCGCCTCGTTGGAACGCGCTACGTGATGACATGTTCTCGGAGCTCTTTAGCACGTACATCATGGGTCGTCCCAATGCTCCGCTTATCATGCGCCACCTGTGGTCTGTAGCGCCCAAACTGGTACTGTACGCGAGTGTCAAGTGCTTCTACGCTGCAACGGCCCCACACATTGTGTCGCGGCTATTCGCGCTCTTCCGCAATACTGGTGACTCGTTCGCGTCCGCCATCCACTCGAACTATTTCTCGTTTGCTTTGGCACTGGCCACCATGGGAGCCAACCACGACGTGCTAAACTTAGAGACGTGGCTGGTGGAGCGTCTGGCGTCTCAACGGACGGCGTTTGCGACCTCGTGCTTGGCCTTCGTGCACCGCAACTACGCTCGAGCGGTGCCTAAGAGCAACATTACTCCGCAGTCGAGTCATGTGCTGTCTATTGAGTCGTTGGCGACTATTCTTAAGTGTATTATGGCCGTTCAGGGGGCGCTACCCGTTACTATCGCACAAGAGCTCAAGCGTATTATCACTCTCTGCATGGAAACCCACCCAGTCATCTCGGCGTCCACACGCCCCGCCGGTGAAGTTGGCAATGCGCACGCACCAGGTGTGGTGGGGGCAGGTGCTGGCCTTGGCGCCGCAGCTGCAGCAGGCGCAGGTGTTGGAGCTGGAGGCGAGGGAGTCTCGAGTGGTGGGGACACCTCAACGTACACGGCGGAGATGATCGAGGAGCAGGCTAACGCGTACTTCCAGCAGATCTACACGTCCGAGCAGAATATCAACGACGTCGTGGCGATGCTGAAACGTTTCCAAGGTTCTCGTGACGAGCGCGAGCGGCAGATCTTCTACTGCATGATCCACAACCTGTTCGATGAGTACCGATTCTTCCCACGGTATCCTGAGATGGAGTTGCGGATTACGGGCGTTCTCTTCGGCAAGCTGATCGAGCACCAAGTGCTGCCACCCAACTTCCTGCAAACTGCACTGCGATCTGTGCTGGAGAGTCTTCGCGAGCCTGTGAACTCAAAATTCTTCTTCTTCGGTGCATGTGCGTTGCAGCAGTTTGTGCCGCGGTTGCGAGAATTGCCCGCGTACTGTACGAACCTGTCGCAAATCCCTCATTTGCAGCACGCTCTGCCTGAGATCATGCGCCAAGTGAACCAAGTTATTCGTTCAATTGCTGTGTCAGGACCTACGGTGGATGCGAGTGCTGGCAGTGGTGGTGCCTTATCATTGGGTGGCACATTACCACCTTTAGGTGGTGCGGCGGAGGGAGATGGAGCCTCGAGACTGAGCAGCAGCGCCGCATCGTTTGGTGCTGGATCACCGCCACCTGCCGCGAAGGCTCAGGATGATATCGGTATCCAGATCCCGTCCTCGATCTTGAGTCGGTCGGCGGGTCCATCATTGACTTCTCCATCACCCAATGCACCGGCTGGCTCTCCACCACCTCCTGCTGCCCCTGCACCGGAGCTGAATGTGGACCACATCTTCCACGAGTCAAGCAAGGTTGACGAAAGTGAGGTGATCGAGCAACCGGACGAAAACGTGAAGGATCGAATCCACTTCATTGTGAACAACATGTCGATTTCGAACCTGGAAGCGAAGATCCCAGAGGTGCGTAAGATGTTGCTACCAGCGTATCACGCGTGGCTCGCGAACTATTTGGTGGTCAAGCGTATCTCGACTCAGCCCAACTACCACACGGTTTACCTGATCTTCATCGAAAAACTCGTGCGTCCGGAGCTGGAGCGTGAAATCCTGAAGCGTACTCTTCAGAATGCTCGCAAGCTGCTGACCTCAGGAACGATCACGACGAACTCACAACAGCGTTCATTGCTGAAGAATCTGGGTTCGTGGCTCGGTGTGTTCACCCTCGCGCGCAACAAGCCTCTGTTGCAGCGTGACTTGGACTTGAAGGAGCTGCTGTACGTGGGCTACGAGACTGGTCACCTTATTGCTGTGACGCCTTTCGTTGCCAAGATCCTTGAAGGCTGCAAGAAGTCGAAGATCTTCAAGCCGCCTAACCCGTGGGTTATGGGTCTTATCCATGCCATGAGCGAGATCTATGATGTACCGGACCTGAAGCTTAATCTCAAGTTCGAGATTGAAGTCCTGTTCAAGTCGTTCAAGTTGAACGTGGAGGACCAGCGCAAGGCGCAGCTTCTGCATACGCGTCGTGCTCCACCTCGTACTGCCAACCCGGACTTCAATGTCAAGGTCCCAAAGAATGCGATGATGGGACAGCGGTCTGCCACGCCTCCTCCTGGCTCAGGAGTCAAGTTGGGTCGACCACTGACACCGGGCAAGATGAAGAAGCCAGGCGAAGGGTTCGCTCCTGCTGGCAGTCCGACTGGAAGGGAAGGAGTGGCAGGTTACGGTCTTGGAACAAGCAATACTGGAGCTGCTGCTGCAGAGTCGACGGTGATTCCGAACCTGGCTTCGTATGTTGCTGTGAACCCTGAGCTTCCACTGCGTAACGTGAACTTGCGTCGTCTTGTACCTCTTGCCGTGGATCGTGCTATTCGCGAGGTGATCTCACCTGTGGTGGAGCGCAGTGTCACAATTGCGTGCATTACTACTCGTGAGGTGATTCTGAAAGACTTTGCTACGGAGTGTGATGATACGAAGATGCGGAAGGCGGCGCATCTGATGGTGGCGTCAATGTCTGGATCGTTGGCACTTATCACGGCGAAGGAGCCGCTTCGCAATGCTATTGGTACGCATCTGCGTGCTCTGCTTCCCACCAGCGCTGGCGACCCACAGCAGCTTGAGCATGTGATCCAGGTTTGTTCCAACGAGAACACGGATCTGGGTTGTATGCTAATTGAGAAGGCGTCGTCCGAGAAAGCCATGCGTGACATCGATGAGGCTCTGGCAGGTGCTTATGCATCACGTCGGCGATACCAGCAGCAGCAAGCGCAGGCTGGAAAGGCACCAGGTGCCGACGGAGTGCACTTCTTCGAGGGCAGCGCTAGCAGCTCGGCCGTGGCGGCCTCTGCTGGTTCTCCGGGTGCTCCTAGTGGCCAATGGCCAGCAGCTTTGCCTGAAGTTTTTAAGCCCAAGCCTGGTGGCGTCCCGCCCATGCAACTTGTGGTGTACGAGGCCTTCCAGCGTATCCCACGACCCACTTCAATGCCTCTTTCGTCTCGTCCAGGTGCTGCCGCATACTCAGGCGCTGCTGTCGACAAGGAGGGAGACACTGCTGGTGTGACTGTGACTGCTGCGTTGGATCGCTTTGCTGGATTACTGGAGCGTTTCGAGCTGTTCGTGCAAAAAGTGGCTCGTCAGGCTGCGGCTGCTCAGCGTGAGCTTCCATCGCTGCTGGCGATTCCGGCTGAAAGTGAGGTCTTCGCTGTTCTCCGTGAGGTTCGTGCCCTGGGTGGAAGTGTGCGACCGGCTTTGCGCGATGAAGCCTGCCTCAAGATCGCGAACCGTATTGTGAAGTTCATGTACGAATTGGGTAACGGCGGTCGAGGCAACGAGCTGTTCTTGGAGATTCTCGTGAGCTCGTTGGAGGCACTGACAGCCAGCTGTGATAAGCTGCGCAAGGAGATTGTTGGATGGGTCTTGCGCGCCCCAGTGGACGATAAACTGAAGCTTCACTGTGAAATTATTGTGGCTCTTATCCGCTACAAGGTGGTGGATGCTAGTGAGTTTGACGTGTACCTGGCTCGCAACATGGAGCGCAACAGTGTGGCTATCGAGTTTGCAGTCCACGTTGTTCGTCAATGCCTCATGATGGAGCACGTTGCTGTCGCTGCCCAGTTGCCGAACACTCTGGAAGCTCTTGCACGCATTGTGGAGCGTCACGGAGGTGCTACAGCGAACAAGAACGTGCAGATTCTTGCTGCTCTCTTGGAGCAGGCTCGTGTGCAAAAGCTGCAGAACCGCCCAGCGCCGCCAGCGCCACAGAAGAGTATGGGGGCGATTGGTAGTGGCGCTGCCAAGGCCACTGGGGAGCGACCTCTGGTACAGGAACATGCAGCTTTCAAGCACACAGTCAGCAACGCGCTGGAGCACTGGATCGCCATTTACAAGGAACCGACGGGCAACTCGAAGATGCACGCTCAGTATCTCCAGATGCTGAAGCAATACGGATTGCTTGCTGACGACGAAAGTGTGTCGCTGTTTTTCAAGTTCGGCACGGAACTGTGTGTGGATGCATGTTTGAAGAGCTCCTTCGCTGCGAGTGACCCCGCTGCGCTCAAGGCTGGCGTGAAGGTTCCGCTGAACTACGCGGTGCTGGACGCTCTGACGCACTTGATGGCGCTGCTGGTCAAGTACCTTGACCCAGCGCCCGCGGCGAAGCTTCAGGTGTTGAACCATGCTGTTGGTGCAATTGCCAATGTGTTGGTTGCCGCCCATGACTTGTCGCGCAAGAAGAAGGCCCCCTTCGACCAGCGCGTGTTCTTCCGTATGTTCGTGAACCTCATGAAGGAGTTGACGGCTCAGGAACCGGCTTTGGATGCTATCCACCTTCAGGTCCTCAACACATTTGCCAGCGCGTACAACACGCTGCAGCCTATGGGACTTCCTGGCTTCGTGTTTGCTTGGACAGAGCTCATCTCGCACCGCTGCTTCATGCCGCTGCTACTGCGTGCGAAGCAGCAACGTGGCTGGCAGATTCTACACCGCCTGCTCATGAACCTGCTCGTGTTCATGGAGCCATTCCTGCGTCATGCGAACTCGAACGTGTCTCTACCGGACTCCATTGCTGCGCTCTACAAGGGTGTGGTGCGTATCATTCTGGTGCTTCTGCACGATTACCCAGACTTCCTGAGCGACTTCTACACGAGCTTTTGTGACGTGTTGCCTGCAGCTTGTGTTCAGCTGCGTAACGTGATCCTGTCGGCGTTCTCGCGCACGATGCGCCTCCCCGACCCGCTCACTCTGGGACTTCAGGTCGCGCAACTCCCTGAAGTGAGCGTGGCCCCGCGGCTGATGCCTGCGTGGGGAGCTGCCCTTACGCACAACGACATCAAGGAATATGTCGACGAGTTCTTGCATGCTACAGCGAACCGCGCCTCGGTGTTCCCCGCTGACCTCATCTCCAAGCTGATGCGTCCTGCCGCCCAGTTGGAGCGCGACCCGACGTCCTGTAAGTACGCGTTGCCTGCTCTCAATGCGCTGGTGCTGTACCTGGGCAAGGAGGGCATTGCCGACATGGCCAACGGTGGTTCAACGCCTACGAATGCGCCTGCGTCGTCTGGATCTGATGGCAAGTCTACGACCAGTAAGTTTGAGCAAACCGCGGCCATGGATGTGTTCCGCTACCTGGCGGACGAGCTGGACACGGAGGGCCGCTACTGGTACTTTAGCTCGTTGGCAAACCACCTGCGTTACCCGAACAGCCACACGCACTACTTCAGCTGCGTCATCCTGTACCTGTTCTCGTACTCGAACAACAAGATGGTCAAGGAGCAGATTACGCGCGTGCTCATTGAGCGTCTCATCGCCAACCGCCCGCACCCGTGGGGTCTGCTGGTGACGTTCATCGAGCTGATCCGTAACAAGAGCTACAAGTTCTGGGAGCAAGACTATCTCGAGTGCTCGAGTGAAATCAAGGAAGTGTTCGATGACGTCGCCCGCACGTGTCTGGGGGGAACGGCACCCGGCGCTTCGAGTGCGAGTCCTTTGGCGTCGCTGGGCGGCAGTGCCATCTCCCCCAGTTCTTCGTCTTAGATTAGTAGGGAATAGTTAGGGACCAACTTGCTTTTCATCTGCTCAAATACATTTCTTTTGCCTGTACTGCAATGCAAGCCTGTACTAGTTGAGGATTTCTTTATTCGCAGACTGAAGTGCACTTTACTTTTCAAACTTGCGTAGGATATTGAAAGCGGCGACGTATTGCAATGCCGTGTGCTTGAGGCTGTACTCGTTGTTTGGCAGTCCCACCTTCTCGAACAGAGCCGGCATATTATCAACAGGCTTGCGCAGATGTTCATGTGAGGCGAAGTTGCTTAGGAACTCGTCGATCAGTAAGTCCACATGAGATACCGTGTAGCACGGCGAGTACTGAACCTCGATGATGAGACCTCGGGGAAGATTATTGCGGGACATGAACGTGCAAACGCTCACCACAAAGTCCCCCACAACATACTGCGTACCCTACAGTACAACAAGAACTCGGTGTCAGCTCCACGCACCTCCTTCTGACTGACTGTACTGTACCTCAAACTGTCCGTCCGATTTGAAGGCGTAGATCTCCACCTGCTGTAGGATATTGGCGCCGTCGAGTCCACACTCTAGCAGTGAGCAGTCCTCCATGAGCCCTTCGATTCCATTGTCACTGGGCGCTATGCCGTGTGCTTTTTCGTTGGCCAGCACAGCGTACACCAGGTCGTCGTTCTGTGACATCCTCAGCATGAACATGCGCTGGTTGACGTAGCCATCTAAACACCCCACAGCTCATTAGTACAGCAGATCCACCTCTACTGGCTGGCAGCACTATCATATTCGTTTACCCATGAGCGTCTTGCGGTTGAAGAGACGGCAGTGTACTACATGCCGGCCGAGCTTCTCCCCACCCATCGTCTCCAACTTGCGCAGCAGTTCCTGATACTTCTGCGTGATATTGACGTCCTGGATGATCACCACTCTAAGTAGGAGAAGCAGCATACATGTATTAGTTCGTACATCGCAGCGCACCAGCGGCTGAACGCACCTGGTCATGCCCGTCATGGCTCCCTTGTTGTCGGTGATAACTTTCCCAGTGCAAGAGTTGTATCTCGTAAAATAAAATATGACGTTAAATTTGTTAGCAATAGTACCTGTAATTTTTTTTTTTACAGAGAATAGTAATCGCCCGATTACTATTGTAATAATTCAGATCTGGTCTGAATCTGATTAGTATCAGATTAAATTGCCGTAGTAATTATAAAAGTCCACACCATCTAAGTATTAAATCTTGAGCTATTAGATTATAATACTCTCTCGGAATCAGATCTTCTTTTATTTTAAATTTAAGTTTGCATAAATGAACAGTAAATACTAATGCCATTCTCCATTAATTAAAATATTGCTAATTATTGTGAAAATTAAATTTTGAATATATTATTTCTTTATATATATAGTGGAGACAGCGTTAGCTGCACTGTTGCGTTAGGTTGGATCGCCTTGAATATTTGCACAGGCTTTGAGAGAGAACGGCGCCTTCGAGATGCATTGCTGCAGGGTCATCTATGTCGCTCTCATCGGACGCGTTACCGAGGAGCCAAGTACAAAGGGGACCGGTCCGTGTACAGCGAGCGGTTTGAGCTCCTCAATACACGGTCGAATCCGAAGCAGTTGTAGCATCGCCCGGGATTTTGAAGCGAAGTAGGAAGACCAACCCGCACAGAAGTAGAGGCCGAATGTATTTAGCTAGTTCCTAGCGAATTGAAGAGTGAGAAGGATCATGGGTCTGACACTAGCCAGTCCGTTCCTCCTCAATGCTGCTGTCACTTGATCAGAGCGACAGCAGCAGTAGAAAGTGGGCACGCATTCACCAAAAAGGAAACATGCACTAAATACTAGTACAGCACACAAGGACACTGGCTGTCCAAGTGCCTGCAATGTCGTCAGCCGGCAGGCGTCAGACACATCACCAGATTTCCACCCATTGTCCTCTAGCCACTGGGCTATAGACGCATTTGGGTGAACACCCCCAGCTCCGGCTCTAACTGCAAGTGAAACCGAGGCGGAAACCCACAGTTCACTACAGTAGTGTTTGACATCCTCGAAAGATACGTCGACGAGCTTCGAGTGCGCTGTACTGCCGCGAGGGACGGAGCCCTTGTGAAGCTGTTGTGTCAGCGCGCAGCTCGGTTTCGAGCTGAACGCTGAGCAAGAGGAGCACGCGCACCGTAGTCAATCCGGAATCCGAATACAGCAATTACTAGCGCTACATGTATAAACAGGAATGACGTTTACCATCGTTCAGATTTAAATGGTCTTATCTCTCGTAAGACTTGATCCAACTCAACCTGCAATAGCACACCTTCATCGCCCTTTAGTTGCGCACATTCTCCAATGTCTACGCTTGATTTAGAAGATGGTCCACTCGATCAGGGAGACCATCCTTTCCGCTATGAGTGTCACTGGAGATTGAACCGTGATGCGCAGCCGCCATGCGC
>NW_008649049.1:283985-284459 GCF_000247585.1 Phytophthora nicotianae INRA-310
TAAAACCAGCTCTTGATGCTCGAAATGTAAGTGCACGTACAACGACAGCAAGTCTAGACGCTGTGGCCACGAGTTTGGGCATCGATGGAAGACGGAACTTCTTGGCCACGTCGTTCTTCAGGCGCGTCATATTGACAGGCTCCTGTTCCTCGTAGGCTGCGAGGAGTGCATCTACGATGCCGGCGATGGCCAGCACGTAGCCGCTCGCATTATAGAATCAACGGTTTGTGTGAAGTAGCAGCAATTTGTGTGGACTAATCGCAAAGTAACGCATCACAAACCGCGTCGATGTATGGGATTTTATATTAGAAGCTTACTGAAACCAAGATGCGGGTCCCTAAAAAAAACAGTCCAGCGTCGATCTATGGGATTTTATATTCTCTCAGCCTAAAGGGCTGAGAGCATAGACGTCAAAGGCGTTTCTAAAGGCGTTTCTAAGAAGCCTGTACTAGTTGAGGATTTCTTTATTCGCAG